>NC_137131.1:27618308-27665808 GCF_949319135.1 Squalius cephalus | reverse complement strand
AAATTCAATCTTAATCAAGCTGACCTTTTTCGTTATTTTCAGATACGACATTTTGTGAGTGCCCAAAGCCCAATCATTTCCTCATATTCCATCTAAGTCTCCTGCAGACTCTCTGTTTGAAGCTCCCCTCCATCTACAAGGTTTTATTTCAAGAATATAAATACAATTTTCATGTCTTTAAAAAGTATAGGAACAGACAAAGTTAAAAGTGGATGGTAGAAAGAGCTTGGAACATTATTATCAGAAGAGTTCTGGAGCAAGGCCCTTCATAGAGTGAATGGTAGTACCTCTTGTGCCCGATTGAGTCTTATACAGTTTAAGGTTTTGCACCGTGTGCACCTAAGCAGAACAAGGATTGCTTCTTTTAATCCTAATTTTGATAAGACCTGTATAAGATGTCAAATCGGAGAAGCTGATCTGACACACATGTTTTGGACGTGCCCTACACTTACTGTTTACTGGTCAACCATATTTGATACACTCTCTCAAGTATGTAACGTGCAACTGAAGCCATGTGCTGAACTTGCTATATTTGGTGCTCCAGCTGATGAATCGAATCTGACTCGAAGACAACTAAACATTATTGCTTTTGCATCCTTATTGGCTCGTAGACGGGTGTTATTACATTGGAAATCTGCAAACCCACCTAAAGCATCGCATTGGCTCCAGGATCTGATGTTATACCTACATTTGGAAAAGATTAAGTATTCAATTAGAGGATCCCATAAATTTTCATATGTCTGGCAACCCTTATTATCCTATTTTTCTGCCATAAATGTACTCCCTGGGGAGTAGTGGGACTTTCATTGGTATTATAACTTTATTTTATACACACCTCTCTGTATCCAACTGTTTTTCTCTTTTTTTTTATTGTACTATTATAATTTTTATTATTAATTTTTTATAGTATTGTATCAGTATTACTATTACTACTATTATTATCATTCTCATCTTTTGTGTAATCACTTTTAATGAACATCATGTAAGGCAGATTGTTTTGGGTTGGTTGGGGAGGGTTTGAAAATGTAAAAAAAATACAATCTCTGTACAAATAATAGCATTTGTTCTTGAAATAAAATATATATATATATACAAAAAAGAAAATGGAAGAAGCTAAACATGACTGTCAATCTCCCTCGGACTGGGGCTCCATGCAAGATCTCACCTCGTGGGGTCTCAATGATCCTAAGAAAGGTGAGAAATCAGCCCAGAACTACACGGGAGGAGCTGGTCAATGACCTGAAAAGAGCTGGGACCACCGTTTCAAAGGTTACTGTTGGTAATACACTAAGACGTCATGGTTTGAAATCATGCATGGCACGGAAGGTTCCCCTGCTTAAACCAGCACATGTCAAGGCCCGTCTTAAGTTTGCCAATGACCATTTGGATGATCCAGAGGAGTCATGGGAGAAAGTCATGTGGTCAGATGAGACCAAAATAGAACTTTTTGGTCATAATTCCACTAAACGTGTTTGGAGGAAGAAGAATAATGAGTACCATCCCAAGAACACCATCCCTACTGTGAAGCATGGGGGTGGTAGCATCATGCTTTGGGGGTGTTTTTCTGCACATGGGACAGGGCGACTGCACTGTATTAAGGAGAGGATGAACGGGGACATGTATTGCGAGATTTTGGGGAACAACCTCCTTCCCTCAGTTAGAGCATTGAAGATGGGTCGAGGCTGGGTCTTCCAACATGACAATGACCTGAAGCACACAGCCAGGATAACCAAGGAGTGGCTCTGTAAGAAGCATATCAAGGTTCTGGCGTGGCCTAGCCAGTCTCCAGACCTAAACCCAATAGAGAATCTTTGGAGGGAGCTCAAACTCCGTGTTTCTCAGCGACAGCCCAGAAACCTGACTGATCTAGAGAAGATCTGTGTGGAGGAGTGGGCCAAAATCCCTCCTGCAGTGTGTGCAAACCTGGTGAAAAACTACAAGAAACGTTTGACCTCTGTAATTGCAAACAAAGGCTACTGTACCAAATATTAACATTGATTTTCTCAGGTGTTCAAATACTTATTTGCAGCTGTATCATACAAATAAATAGTAAAAAAAATCATACATTGTGATTTCTGGATTTTTTTTTTTTTTAGATGATGTCTCTCACAGTGGACATGCACCTACGATGACAATTTCAGACCCCTCCATGATTTCTAAGTGGGAGAACTTGCAAAATCGCAGGGTGTTCAAATACTTATTTTCCTCACTGTATATGTGTGTGTGCGCTTTATTTACATGCATGTAGATTACGTGCGTCTCAGAGCGGCTCCTTTCACAGAAAATGCTGCTCCACATGAACTGTTATCATTTACGTGTGGAGCGTGTCTCAAAAATCCATCTCTGCATATGCTGCAAGTGTGGGTATGCAAAGGATACTATTTGTCCTATCAGATTTGTAAGAAATAATTTATAAACCTATGCCAAAACAGGAGAATGCATCAATGTGTTTATAAATATGCAAACTGTTCATCACGATTTCCAAAAAAAAGTTTAAACGCTCGCTCTGAGTTTGCATGTTTCTATGTCCACAAATTCTTGTTCAAGAAATTACAGTGGCTGTAGTATTTCTATGATAAAGAAGTGGCAAACTATTAAAGATTAAGTAAATATTACAATTAAACTAATGTTGTTTGGTCAATATTAAACAAGGATTTGATCTGCTGTAAAGTGTAACACCAGGCATTTGTTATAATATATAATGTACATAAGTTTACATTATGTATTTTATCTATAAATCAATATGATTACTTGCTTTTGATACTTTATTTGAAACAAATATTATTGCCTCATTTTTATTATATATGTATTTTAAGTAATTTTAAAGGCTTAGGTCCATTTTTATTAGCACAAAAAAATATTTGATTACTCAAGTCAAAATAATAGACCTCTTGCTTGATTATCAAAATAATAGTTAGTGACAGCCCTAGAAAACTCTTTTCAGACAATTAACTCTTAACTGGAATATAGCAGTATCCACAACATCTATTCTGTTTATCTACCCCTTTTCCATCTGCTTGGATCCTGCCTGCCACTTATGGCTCTTAGTTTTAAGTTTTATAGTTTATCAACTAATAGAAGACTAAACTAATATCAACCAATACGTCTCAGTTTATTGCCATATGGAAGTAAAATAATGACAAATGTTTTTGAAACAAAAAAGCTTGTTGAATTGCACTACTTGAAAAAAATATGCATTGCATTCACCCTGCTTGTATTTTTAGGGCTTGCATTTTTATGGGGTGAAATTCAACATGGTTGTATATTTAAGCTGTGAATATTTCGATTCAAAACATTTCACACACGTTTTCATTTTTAAAAATTCAATAATCCATATTCACCTTTCAGATTACACTTCCAAAATATTAATTCTGTTTAAAAATACAACTTATAATATTCGACAGGCAATTTTCGGTCTATTTTATTTCGCTTTACAAATTCAGTGGTTTAAACTCAACAGAAAATTCAACATTTGACATCCGGGAACGGCAGGAATATCAGTGGATTGCCGATTGATAAACTCATAGCTGTTAGTCGACCTCACCAGAAGGGGGTGCAAGCGGCTGTTGACGAAGAAAACTATAGAGCAATGGGTGAGAGAGTCATTCATAAAAACGGATTTACAGAAATGGAGCAAGCAGTAAGTATTTGTGATGATCAGGGCCAATATGGAAAAGCTGATGTTTACATTTAAAGGGGGGGTGAAACACTCAGTTTCAGTCAATCTCATGTCATGTTAATCTTGAAAACCGAGCGGCTAGAGGTGTGCCGTGTGGGCGGAGCTAAAGAATCACGAGCGCTGTTTACTGTTTACTTGCTGTGTTGACGCGCTGATAGCTAACAACACACAGACATTTGAAGCAGTTTTACTCACTGCCTGCGGTTTCAACGCATGAACCTTTATCGTTGGGACTGCTCCATCCTTAAAGGAACACTTTGACTTTTTGGGACTTTAGCTTATTCACCGTATCCCCCAGAGTTAGATAAGTCCATACATACCTTTTTCATCTCCGTGCATGCTTTAAGTCTGTTTGACACACCCACCGCTAGCCTAGCTTAGCACAAAGACTGGATGTAAATGGCTACAGCTAGCATACTAATCCCAATAAGTGACAAAATAACACCAACATTTTCCTATTTACATGTTGTGACTTGTATAGTCACAGTGTGTACAAATAACAAGGTCATATGAGACACAGCCATTTTTTAAACGTTTAAATACTGGGAACTATTTTCTCAGAAGGGAAGCACTGCTACTTGGGCGGAGTAATTAGCGCAGCACCCGAGAAGCGCCGCTCCGTCAACAAAACCAACGTGACTAACTAACTAGTAGCGAACATGATTCGTGATCATGGCTGACTTTGAGGAATTGTCAGAGGATTTTTATTTGGTATCAAACCAAGATCCAGAACCATATCGTTTTGAGCCAGAATACACAGACAAGGAGTTACAAAATTTGCAAGCTGATAGACAAGATGCCGAACAGACTGAGGTTGAGGGGAGAATCAGAACGGGAGTAACTTAGCCTACTATTTCACAAACAAGGTCACGGTTTCTCAAAAATGAAAACTGCCCATCACCCCCTCCAATTCATTAGCAAGTTGAAGGCTACAGTCCTGAAAGTTACCTTTAGTGCCGCTTATTTGTTACTGGGGCGATAGAGCGCGTTTGTGACAACACAATACTAACATTACAGGGGATACATGGAGCCTGGGAACAACTGTAATAGTAGTGAGCACCCTATTCATGTAATAGTGTCACTAAGGTTACATTACATCTAGCTAATGGCACTGTAACAGTATGCTAGTCATCTAAAAACATAACGGAACACTTACCGCAGCCGCAGGTGACCCCCTTTGTCCTGTCTTTACTATCGATGGGATGGCCGTATCCTTCAGCACACGTTTCATGGTCCGTGTGGCAAATCAATTTTTTTCAAAATAGTCGTCCTCAGTGAAATGTTCTGAGCAAACGCGATAGTCCTTGATGATGTCTACAGGTGTGTTTGGATCTATATCCAGAGCAAGTAGCCATTGATTCATCAGGTCAGCGTTTTTGGTTGGAATTCTATGAAACATGGAATTACCTGGTCTCCCCTGTTTATTGTCGCAGTTCTTTACAATACAGCGAACACCCATTATTGTAAACTTTGCATTTACTATCTAGTAATTGCTGACTCTATTATTCCAACTATGAGCGAACTCTCTGCTCCTCACCACGGCGCGTCTCGGGTGCTGCGCTAATCACTCCGCCCAAGTAGCAGTGCTTCGCCTTCTGAGAAAATAGTTCCCAGTATTTAAACGTTTAAAAAATGGCTGTGTTTCATATGACCTTGTTATTTGTACACACTGTGACTATACAAATCACAACATGTAAATAGGAAAATGTTGGCATTATTTTGTCACTTATTGGGATTAGTATGCTAGCTGTAGCCATTTACATCCAGTCTTTGTGCTAAGCTAGGCTAGTGGTGGGTGTGTCAAACAGACTTAAAGCACGCACGGAGATGAAAAAGGTATGTATGGACTTATCTAACTCTGGGGGATACGGTGAATAAGCTAAAGTCCCAAAAAGTCGAAGTGTTCCTTTAAGCATTAGACGATCTGCAAATCCGGCGTCGAACTGCGGCTTGTGTATTGATACTTTGCACGTGACGTCAGTTGTACTGGCTGGCGGGCAAGAACGTCATTCTCTAGCAACGAAAACCAGTAAACTAATCAAGGATCTTGCCAGGACGTTGCCAGTTTTAATATACAAAAGTTGGTGTTTTGAGGTGTACACGACATGCCAGATAGTTGTTGTGCGATTGGATGCACTACCCGCCAGATATCACGTGACTGCAAAGTATCAATAAAACAATCATCGTCGAAATGCAGGGAACAAACAAGAACACTTGCACAACTCCGTTGATGCTCTGGAAAAACAAACTCCATCCACTGGTCCCTTAACGCTGGGTTCTTTGGGAATCTGTGCAGGGTTGCCTTGCTCTAGCAACCAAAAAACCCACTTCTTTGGTGACATTGACTTCCCTAAAGCCAAGCACAGCGCTTTGATGGGCGCACTGCTTTCGCTCTCTCGCTCTGGTCTATGGGTGCGCACGCGCCCTTCCGGGAGAAGTGCCCTTAGGACCCGTATAAGGAAATTCCGCCCCATCTGACGTCACACAGGCCAATACTCGAAAAAAACTTTCCGAAACTTGTGACAAACCGGAAGGAGTATTTTTGCCACAGAAATACTCCTTCAAACGGACAATTTAATTTTTGAAACTTTGTCCATGTTTAGCATGGGAATCCAACTATTTAACAGTGCAAAAAACTCAGTATGCATGAAATAGCATTTCACTAAAGACTAACTTTAAGTCTTCACAGTTAGTTTTGCTCATGTAAGCAGCTTTCTCTACCGTGAACGAGATTATAATGTTATTCCCCGATGCTGATGTACAAACGAACTTCTAAATGAAGGTAGAAACGTCTGTACCAATGTCGTATGTATCTTTAGAGACGTTCAGTAAATGTGCGAATATCCAGTGTCAAGCCAACTTTATGCCAGTATTCAGGCCCGGGGTGGGTAATCGGGAGAATTCCCGGTGGGCCGCTTCACTTTTGGGCCGGTCGAGGAAATTTTTTTTGTTTTTTTTTTCACATTTGTCACGTTAGTTACATTACACGTTCCGCATTCTGACACCGCAGCGCGCAGCCTCTGCATGGGTTGTAGCCTGTACCATGTGAGGGAGTTCTCTCCTCCCCTCTTATAGAGTTGGTTGGGTCCATAGTCTGTCTTTTCCAAAACATTTTCTCAGGTAGGCTACCGCACCGCCGGCGCCTACCGATAGCTGGGCCGGCCCTACCGCAACGGTACGCGTCAGGGAGAATGGATGGGAGGAAGAGACCAGGAGGTTTGGAAGCTTGTTTCCGCCACAGAATAAAACATTTTAAAAGATAATTGCAACTTTTTATCTCACAATTGCGAGTTTACATCTCGCAATTCTGACTTTATTTCTCAGAATTGCGAGATATAAAGTCAGAATTGCGTGAAATAAAGTCGCAATTGCGTGTTATAAAGTCAGAATTGCGTGTTATAAAGTCAGAATTGTGTGAAATAAAGTCGCAATTGCTTCTTATAAAGTCAGATATGCAAGATATGAAGTCAGAACTGCGTGAAATAAAGTCGCAATTGCTTCTTATAAATTCTAAGTGAATTATTATTTAACCTTTACATTATTTGTTGAACCATGGTATTAATACAAACTACACAATAGTAAGAGCTGAACTGTTGCTTCATTTATCCAATTTGGAAAAAGTGCTAATTTGGAATTCCACCATGGAAAAAGTGGGCCGGTCTTGGGCCTGAAACTCCCGGGCTGAAAAGTGGCCCCACTCCGGCCCTGCCAGTATTTCACTGGGAATCTCTTAGCGTGAAAATTTGTGCATTACGTTCATATTCTGAGTCTGCTTGCCTGTTCCTATATCTAGTATCTAGCCTACATTCCCAATAAGGTGCGACTTTGGCCTTTTATATCACTGTATTAGCCCATTAAGCGTTAAGTGTCCTGATTGCAGGGGAATCCTGAAGAATGATTTAACGTTTTATCTGTACATCAGCATCGGGGAATAACATTATAATCACGTTCACAGTAGAGAAAGCTGCTTACATGTGTAAAACTAACTGTGAAGACTTAAATGTAAACACAGCTTTGTGTCTATCAGCTTTTCCATATACATACTGGCCCTGATCATCACAAATACTTACCGTTGGGTCTATTTCTGTAAATCCGTTTTTATGAATGAATGGCTCTCTCACCCATTGCTCTATAATTTTCTTTGTCAACAGCCGCTTGCACCCCCTGCTGGTGAGGTCGACTAACAGTTATGAGATTATCAATCGGCAATCCACTGATATTCCTGCCGTTCCCGGATGTCAAATGCTGCATTTTCTGTTGAATTTAAACCACTGAATTTGTGGAAGCGAATTTGTAAAGCGAAATAAAATGGACCGAAAATTGCCTGTCGAATATTATAGGATGTATTTTTAAACAGAATGAATATTTTGGAAGTGAAATCTGAAAAGGTGAATATGGATTATTGAATTTTTAAAAATGAAAACGTGTGTGAAATGTTTTGAATTGAAATATTCACAGCTTAAATATACAACCATGTTGAATTTCAGCCCATAAAAATACAAGCCCTAAAAATACAATGCATTAAAATGCAAGCAGGGTTAATGGAATGCATATTTTTTTCAAGTAGTGCAATTCAACAATCTTTTTTGTTTCAAAAACATTTGTCATTATTTTACTTCCATATTACCATCCATTTTTAATGAGGAAGGGATATTGTCACTATCATAGTCACAGTACTGCATGCAAATACAAAATGAATTGTGAAAGGGTGAGTTTATAGACCTGTGTAATAGCGGCTTCATTATCTGCCAGACCCAGCAGGAAGATTCTAGCCTTGTCAATTTTGACAGGAACTGTACGACCTCTCCACTCAACCTCACTCATCACAGCTGCCTGCTTAGCTCTTGTCTGAGAAATCAGTGTCTGAGAGAAAGGAAGAGAACAATTTTAAAGATGGTCACTCCACTGAAGAATCCTCCAACCAATTTTCTAAAATACAGGCTAAAAATTTAACCAATTGTGATTTCGTAAAAAAAAAAAAAAAAAATAGAAAGTAAGAGGTTTGGCAAGTAATTTTTTCCCAGAAAACACAAAGTTTTTATATAGTATGTTAGACAAATAGACAGATAAATATATTTTTGGAGCTAGAATATCATAGCCTAAAAAGCAAGAACATGGTTATGAAGACAAGAAGATTGACCTCCAATTTTTCAGCCATCATGCCACCCCCTCCTCCTGCACTCAGTCTCATCTGCATGAGGTCGTTTATTGCATTCTGGTCACCTAGAGAACAAAGAGCATCTGGGCATGAAGGCTGTGGTTTGGACAAAGTAGTCAAAGTGCATGTATGTTTCAGTATGTTTGGATGAATATGTGAGCGTTTCCAAAGTCCATCTAAGTAAAGTCAGTTCACTCAGCGGCCATATTCGCAGGTTTCCTGAGAAGCTATTTCCAGTCATGCAGGTAGAGAAATGATCTACTTGCATTTAAATTTGGCAGACACTTTTGCAAAGAAAAAAAAAAAAAAAAAAAGACATTTTCTCAGTTCTTTCCTGGAAATAGATCCCTTGATCTACGGTACAGATCTCATTGGCAATGCTAGCAGGATACTTGAGCTATTTTAATATGCAATAATAACATTTCAAATCAGGAAAATAATCTGACAAAAACGTTTTTGTAAATTGTGCTTTTTAAGCTTAATTCAGTCAACCCTCTTCAGGCTTATATACCATGTCCATATACATGCTCTGGAGTAAACATACAGGCGATTGTTTTGAACTGAAAGTCGTATTTTTAATTCATATAGCTAATATATTGAGCATTGTGTTGTCTCAATTAATAAGGCAATTGTCTCTAACTACATTGAACAAAATTATAAACGCTGCATTAAATTATAAACTATAACGTGCATTTATAATTTTGCTCAGTGTATAAGGTGACAACAGCTACAACCAAGTGTAATGCTTTATCTCATTCATGCATGTTTGAGTGACCCACCTTAGCCTTCAAAATGCCCCTAACTCATTAGGTGAGAACTAATGAGAACTAATGAGAACTCCGGTCAATTTTAACATTAGCCGCTTTCCGACCGGAGGAACCTTTTCACAGTTCCTAGAACTATTGGCTAAAGTACCCGGATGTTCCTGCGGTGCGAACACGCCGACTAGGAACGATTTTTGTTCTAGGAACTCCATTTGTAGGAACTAATTTAGGTCCTACTTCAGAGTAGGGTCTAAACCAGCACTATAGGAACTACCCGTGACGTTAGTGTACGCTGATTGACCGAACGCACGCCGAACACCAGCACCTGCCATTTTTAAAACAGCTATAATGTAAACACACAGATTATAGCCTATATATTTACTCCAGAAACTAACTATACAAACATGGAAAACAGTGATAGATGGGTCTCTAAACCTTTATGCTGAAGAGAAAATCCAACGCAACTGAGGGGACCAAGTCAAACATGATTATGTATTTCTGCTCAGCTAGCAACACTGGACATCAACCACACGGCATAGGCTAATAACCTTTTTTCAGATAATGTCTACTTTCTATAACAGTCTATCTAATAACATGTTAAACAGTACTGTTAGACAGATCGCTAACTAATAAACACAGAGAATGCGAACATTGTTTGCTCTGGCGTTCTCAGCGCCGCCAAAATAAAGGTCCGTCACGCTGTCAAAATAAGTCACCGTGCTTGTGCCACTCCCTTACGTCTCCTACCAGTTCCTATGGCCACTTGGCCAGTTTTTTGTAAATTTGGAGTGCTGTCAGTACAGACAACAACGACAAAAATCGGTGTTGCCTACACCGTGTTATCCTCTTTTTAAAATTTGCACCCTGTTGACTTAAATGGGGCAAGTTTTAAACCCGCTTTTAGCCTCTTAACATCCTTGATGTGTCATTACAAGTGCACAGCCAATGTGAATGATTCCTTCAGAGTGAACACGGTGAATCTGACTGCAGTAGATGTGAAAGATATGAATAAAAATGATGTTAATTCAGTCAACGCTCATAACTGTATTTATTTCCTGTTTTCGGTCGAAGTCCACAGTAGTCGATTGTCGAGTTCACACGCGTGATCATAGGTAACTAACTAACTGCGCGAACTCGACAATCGACTATTGTGGACTTCGGCCGAAAACAGGAAATCTACTGCAGTCAGATTCACCATGTTCACTCTGAAGGAAACACTCACATTGGCTGTGCACTTGTAATGACACATCAAGGATGTTAATAGGCAAAAAGCAGGTTTAAGTCAACAGGGTGCAAATTTTAAAAAGAGGATAACACGGTGTAGGCAACACCGATTTTTGTCGTTGTACTCTGTACTGACAGCACTCCAAATTTACAAAAAAATGAGCTCAATGTTAAAATTAACCAGAGTTCTCCTTTAAGCCATTTCAAAGGTTCCAAATTTTGTCTTGGAGGTCTCCTACATTAGGTTTCCATGCATCCAAGGTCCAAAAAAAAAAAAAAAAAAAGTATAATATTTTTAATATTATAATATTAAATCCCTTCTATGTAACGATGGCATCGGTTTAAAGGGGCATTCCACCCATAGGAACATTGTTTTTTATTGAAAGTGGGTCATATATGTAGTCGAAATGTAAAATAAATTTTGAATTTGGTGCCTTCGTGACCGAGGAAAGACAAAAAATAACTTCAGGACGCATTTGTATGAAAGACAACAACTCCCACAATGCACCACATTGCACAGCTCCGCAAGCCACTCCCACTAATCCAGAACAGCGCATATCTGCCTATAAGAGAAATCACTCTTCCGTCTACAAGGCTAGCTACCACCAGAGCTTGAAATTCATTTCACACAAAATGTCTAGTTAGTTGGCGAACTCATTAGTGCATTACTCCTCCTTTGTATTTATTTCGAAAAGGTGAATTATTGCATGGTACCGGGATGTTCAGTCAGAACATATGCGGTGCGAAACTAGGATAGTTCACAACACAAACGTCCGTGTCCTCGTCTGATTCAGAGATTTCGTCCAGGAGAAATTGTCATCGTTGAAATTCTTTGCCGCAGACAAATCTCTGTCTATCTCTGTGTTCGTAGTTGCATCTTACAGTCTATGAGTTGCATAGTGAGATCACCGGCGCCACCAGTCCGCCCTAACTCGAGCCAGTCCGGGCTCCTCGTCCGCGGCAGGCAGGTCTTCTGCCTCGGCTGCTCTTCGCTATAATGCGGCTTGTAAAGGTAGCCACAAACACCTGATTCAAGCATCAGACTTCCGAAATCATCATCTTCTATATCATATTGAGTACTCTCCTCCGCTATTGTCATAACTGTACATCTGTCTCCACAGCGTCTGTTAGCTTAGCTTCAAACAAGATGGAGGATATTGCGTTCAGTTTCAGAGAGTAAAGTCCCACCCACTGATCTGTAATAGGTCTGTAGCATGAGCGGGTCCCGCCCCCTGGGAAAGATGAGGAACTAGTGCTTGTAGTCTCAACAGAAATCCCCCCCTCTTACACTTCCTCCGACAATGATGCAAAATGGCGATTTTTGCGTCATTGTGGGAGGAAGTGTAAGAGGTAAATAACGGATTTCTCCCGTCTCAGGGGAAAATGAGAGAGTGTTGCACGACCATTCAATAGTATGACTGGGTTTCTAACAATGCAAAGCTTAGTGCAAATGGGTGGAGTGTCCCTTTAACTATCAATTAGTGTCCTCGTCCTTTGGAAGAGCACAGAAAGTCGATAGCACAGAAAACAGTGTTGAGCATGTTTTTGCAATGCAGAAAACAGCATTTGTGTTGTCTCGACATTACATACCAAACTCTTCTAGGCCTCAGTTCCAACTACAGTGTTTAAGGAAGAATTTACGGGCAGCTAATGAAGACCATTAGGGTGGCATTAAGCAAATCTGTTACAAACTTACATGGGTTCGTAGAGGAGGTAAGACTGGAATTACTGGTGATTTGTTTCAGGCATTTCAGAATTGTTCTTTCTTTTAAAAGACAATTACTCCATTTATTGTGCTCTTTGAAACTTTGTGGACCTTTTTCATTCACAGACAGCTATAAAACACACATTAAAGGTTATATGAAACAGTCTCAGTTTCTCACCAATGTTATATGCACAGTATCGGATGTTAGGTGAAATCTCTTCCACTCTCTGATAAAAAAGCACTGCTTGCTCCTCAGTAAAAGCACTTGCCAGTTTCTCATAGATGGTCCTGCAAACAGTCCAAAGAAATAAAACAATCTTTCACAAAATATACACCAAATATTTTCAACTTTTTTTAACAAGAAAAAAAAAAAAAAAATCAAATATGTAAACAGCTATTTTAAGCCACTGCAGTGTTTCCCATAAATTACCTAGACTGTGGCAGCCCACCCCAATCGCTTCAGCTGAAAATATTTCTCATAACAAAAAAGCTCTAATGCCGTTTTGTACCAGTGGTTTGGCAATGCATCTGTAAATCAGAATTAAAATATAAAAATCACAATATGGCACCGCGCACTTCTTAAAACGCAAAAGGCAGCAGTGCAACTGGTTTTCAATGAGCCCAAGAGACCCAACGTCTACATCCCCTCCAGAAGCCTGCAGTCGAGAGGTTCATTGTTTCTTGGTGGTGGAATGAGTAACCTAACCTTAACATGATAGAAAAATCCCTGACAATATTCAAGTAACAGCTCAAATCTACTCTCTTCCATGAGCACTAGGGGTGGGCGATATAGCCTCAAAATTATATCACGATATTTCAAGAATATTTGCGATAATGATATTTATGACGATATAAAAAAAAATTAGAATTTTTTTTTTATTATTACATTTATCTCACCAAAATGTTTGCTCACTCATTGTGTTTTACAATTGGGTAATTTTGTATTTAAGAGTTTACACAACACAAGGAAGCTTGATTTCAATCTTTGAATTAAATTGAAAAAATTAGCAAAAAATATATACAAAATAATAAAGATACAAATAAAGATAAAAGTTTTTGAGTAGGTCCGTCTAACACTACAGAAACTGAATAATCAAGGTAATCAAATGTAAAATAACACTGATAGTCTAGTCCTGAGTCCTGACTAAATTAAATACATAGGCTATTAATTCTGATTCCTTACAATGAAAGCTATCTTTTGTTGTTTTGACGACAACATTAATGACAGACACATATGGCTGCTGTCACTTTTAGAGGTAGTGCCCGGATCCATTACTGTCTGTCACACTGTCACGCGCGTTTTATGATTATTTCAGACATAACCGACTGTTTACTAATACACTAACCATGACCGGAATTTTTACACAATTTTTGTGTTTTTTCCCGTTAAAGCGATTTAATCCGCGAAAAATAACTTTTGTTACTCGCGAGCTGTTTGTGAGACGGCTTTACTGTATGTATGCACGCAGAGTAAACATCTTTCAGAGAGCACGCGAGAGTAGTTTAAAATCGCAAATGTTTAAACTGATGAGACTTAAAAAGATGTGAAAATGCTAAACTTTAGTTACGATGCAAGTGACAAAAGATTCCGTCATGTCCTGACTGCTAAACACAAGAGTGTGGTATTGACGCTTGACTTGTGCAACCCATTTTGAGAGCGAGAGAGAGAAGACGCGGCACCGCTGAACACTCACGCGGTTGGTAAAATCAGTGTTTGCGGGGGAATTTCCCGCATTATAATTGGTAGACCTGCGGGAATTATTAAAATACTTTAGAAGTAGCTCCTTTTTAGGTACTAAATCGTCATTGGAGGCTGACTTGCTGCTCTCGCGCTCAGACAGGTTATTGTTGTTGTGCGTGCTAGGGAACGTAATGCACTATATCAGTGATATTGCGATATGACACTTTTTTTATCATGTAAAAATTTATACCGGTATTATCGTGGACGGTATGATATGGCACACCCCTAATGAGCACTTAAAGGACAATTCCGGTATTTAACACTTTGAGTCTATTTTATAGTTTGTTTTGGATGAACAAGAGTGGTGGACAAAGAAATTTTGTCAATGGGTCCTGTCGCGACTTTTTGACTATTTTAGAATTGCCCATGACCGCATTTGAATGTGAGTCAATGGCCATGCACAAACATGTCCTTAAAACAACCCTTAACGTTCGTTTTCAAAACTGTGCAACTCACCGAGTGGTTAGTGGTGTTCGTTGATGTTCCAAAACAAGTAGCGTAGCGAAATACAGTTTCTGTCGTGTTTTATTTGGCATTTTGTAAAATCCATTGATTTCCATTGGAGGACTAATTGCTCGTTGATATTACTGCGCTAACGGAAACGGAAAGGATGCTGTTTACATTTGATTGTAGTCTTTTAGGTCTTTTCGCTCGGTTTCCTGTCTCTCAGAAGCTATGCTCGCCTCAACGCTGAAATCCTACGAATTCCTGATAAGAATTAAACTAGTAAAAACTATCATAATTCTTGAAAAAAAAAAAAAAAGAAGCTATGCTCGCCTCAGAAGGCTAGCGTGAGCAGACCAACGGAAGTTGCGGAAGTTTATACGCGGTTGTGAGGTATCTGAAAAAATAGTTCCACTATAGAAAAATAAACGGATTGAAATCATACATTGCGCCGATATATTTGTTTTTAATCATCAACGAACACCACTAACCACTCGGTGAGTAGCACAGTTTTGAAAACGAACGTTAAGGGTTGTTTTAAGGACATGTTTGTGCATGGCCATTGACTCACATTCAAATGCGGTCATGGGCAATTCTAAAATAGTCAAAAAGTCGCGACAGGAACCATTGACAAAATTTCTTTGTCCACCACTCTTGTTCATCCAAAACAAACTACAAAATAGACTCAAAGTGTTAAATACCGGAATTGTCCTTTAACTGTATCCTGTGGACTGATAAGGATTCTTAAATCTCAAGACCAATCTTTTTGTCTAAGCTGTTTTCTGTCTATTTCTGTACAAATCGTGTCTAAATATTATTTTTTGTCTGCCATCCAGTAATCTCAAAGAGTTTTGCTACTTTTTATATAAAACTAAATCAGCTTTCAAATTCTGTCAGTTTTATCACAAATCAAAACTTTTTTTTTTTTATACTGTTTAATGTGATGTGACAGATGTAACCACCTCAGTTCAAGCGGTATGTGAACTAAGGGTGTAACGGTTCAGTTTACTCACGATTCGGTTTATATCAAGGTTTTAGGGTCACATTTTCGGTACGTTTTGGTATCTGCTATGTTCAGAGAGAGAGAGTAAAAAACACTACTGTCAGATAAAAGTAAAGAACCAAATATTCAAACTACAATCAACAGCACAAATAAATACAATAGAGCAAGATACAAATAAAATAAATGGTGCTTTTCAGGTAGGTCTAACAGTAGTTTTTAAGGTATACAAATTGAATAAAGTAATCAAACGTAAAACCATATTGCATATAATCTTCACTGTATAAATTAAATAAAGATGAATCATTATTGAAGTTACAAAAGCTATTAAGTCAAGACCAGTGAGTGATTTCCTTGTAGGGCTGGGCGAAAAGCCGGTTCCTTGATTAGTAGTACAACGCAACGCCATCACCTGCTTTCAGATGGAGCGGCATTTACTACAAAGAGCCGTAGTTAACTGACAAGCTGAGCCATATCGCATTAATTATCGCGGACGTATCGCCTGCGATAATTAATGCGATATGGCTCAGCTTGTCAGTTAACTATGGCTCTGTGTAGTAAATGCCGCTCCATCTGAAAGCAGGTGATGGCGATTTACTACTAATCAAGGAACCGGCTTTACTGACGAGATGCGCCTAACCATGTCATGCGATATATCGCCCAGCGCTATTTCCTTGTCTTTTGATATTTGATTAACATTAAAAACAGACAGCAGGAATTTTAGACTGCTGTCATTTTAAGAAATGCATGGATCTAGTTTCCTTATACACATGCGTTGTCTTTCTCGACCGTTTACATTCACTTAAGACATAACCGACTATGTTTGCTAGGATACTCGCAAAGACGGACATGCTGACAATTTTTTTGTGAATTTGTCCCTTCAAGCACAAGACTAGAAAGAGAACTCAATATTTGCTCGCTGTCTTGAGATGCGGCTTTCCGTTTGCGCACATGGTGGTCATGGTGGTCGTTTCGCACCCCCCTGGTGCCCGTGAGCGGAAAATACGCACTTGCAACTTTGAGCCGGCAGGCCGCTGGCCGCCGCGTCAGGAAGTATTGCGTGATATCAGGTCTCGCGATGTAAACAATTGCTTTACGGCCAAAAGAAATCTGCTAAAATGCTGTCATTATTGCGCTCCCTTACGCTGTTCGAACCCGAATGAAGACAACGTTTTAAAGAATGTCCCATCTGCTTTGATGTCGTTGATCTACTAGCCTCTGGTGTCTGAGAATCGCCAACGAGTTTTTACAACAGTGTTGCCAAATATCTATTCCGAAGCTGTGGGGGGAGCTCTAGAGAGAAACCTGCGAGCAAAAAGCGAGAATACAGCGAAGAAATCCCAAAACTACTGAGCCCTGCTTTAAATGAGTTTAAACCGATAGCAACGTGTGCCGTTCAGGTCTTACCTGTGCTCGCACGCTACCAACACCCGAGTGATAACGCAGTAAATGACTGGTCATATTAGAGCATATGGCACTCGCATTGAACAAAATTTAGGGGAAGCTATAATGCATATCCATCGACAAACATATTAACCTAACTGTCTGTTTTATGCATTATTTTACAACAAACCATATTATCTGGGGTACTATACGGTTATCCGGACCACATGTGATGACCTACCCCAACCCCGCCCCTAAACCTACCCGCCACTGGGGTTACGACCAACCAAGAGCGGTTGTGGTCACGTGTGGTCCGGATAACCGTATAGTACCTTATCTGGTATATATTATATTATATGCGTCGTCAGATTTTAGATGAACCGCAGTGCAGGTGTGTGTCAAACCATGGGTGGAGAGCGGTACAGTTCGATTTTTTACAGAGAACCTTTACACCCTCACTGTGTACCGATCATCTATTCCATTTACTAGTAGTTATAGCACAAAATAAATATGAATGTACAAAGGAAGAAAAAACGTAAGAAAAATAAAACGTACTTAAATGTATCACGCAGCAGAAAGATGTCAATAAAACTACTAATTAATTTAACAAATTCCTAGTTTTTTTTGCCGATATTGTTGATGGTTCAATGTTGTTATTGACATCGGGTCACTTGTGAGATCACCAATATAGGTTATATCATCATATTGCCCAACCCTGAGATACTACCACAACAAAAAAGAGGTTTGAGTTCACACAAAGATCAGCTACAAGTTAGTAAAAATACTTTTTTTTTTACTGTGTTCAGGTTTTTATTTTGCTCTCAAAGTGCACCAGGTTGGTGTATATAAAGGTGCTCCAAGCGATGTCACGCGTTTTTTAGGCCTTTTTGTCACTTACAGCAAACATCTCACTATGTGCTAGCTGCCTGTCCCCTGAACACACTGTAAAAAAATGTAGACAAATGTAGTCTCTGTAGACAGCCCAGGCTCCTAAAACGGCAACAAAAACAAACTGGGCTAACCCGCACCACGAAACATGACAAACTGTTCCAGCCAATAACCGACAAGAAGGATTTGGGGGGTTAGTGCACGGATGAGGAGGGGGGAGGGTCTAGCTAGCCTCCATTTTGTTTGACAATACTTTGAACGTCAACAAGAAGTGACGTCACCCAACATCACTTAGAGCACCTTTAAAGGAGACATATCATGCTTTTAAATTGTTCCTTTTTACATATAAATCATACATTTGTAGTCTATATAAAGCGGAACTGCAATGCTTGGGTCTGAATTCCTCATTATTATAGCTCCACAAGCCCCCTTTCTACCCCTTTTCTGATGTGCGTCTGAGAGCAACTCGTTTTAGTGCGGTCTCTTTAAATACAATTGAGACACTTCATACCCCGCCCCCTCTCCAGGTTGCAGAGGTTCAACTCCACCCCGTTCGGCCATTTTTGTAGTCTGATAGCAGAGATAGGATTATCTAGCGGCACATAAACTTTTTATTCACACGTTATTAACAAAATGTCAACAACGGAAGACTTGTCCAGCCAGCCTTACATGTTCGAGCCAGAGTCGGAGCCGGAGCGAGATAAAAATGAAGACGACGAACCTGCAGAACAACGTCTTCATATGGATGTATCGCAATGGTGTGTTACTGTATTTATACATGAAACTTTGGTCTTCCAACCTTTTACCGCCGTCTCGATTTATTTTGATTAATATGTGCGAGGGAGAGAGAGCAAGACAGCGTCTAGTTTGGAGACGGTGATGTCTTGTTTACACTTTCGCCTCTCTGAAGAGAGAGAGTGAGCGCGCGCGACCGGGTCTCTCTCTCTGCTCGTTCTTTCAGTCAAACATGCGCCACAAGCGCGGCAGTTCATTTACATTAGACGGTGTAATGAAGCGTGTGGGTTACTACATCCAACAACCGAACATTTTAACTTACCCTCTCATAACTTCTGCATCCTTTAGCTTGGACTACAAAATTGCAGCGAGAAATAATAATGGCGGATTGCTCGAAGTGTTGGGCCGGAAGTCAATGTCCTTATTTGGCAGTTCCGCTGCAAATACTGTGACGTATTAGTTAAAAAAACGTCATAGATAACAGAAAAATCTGAACAGGTTGAAAAATATGACCAAAACAGAATATAAAGATATCAACGAAGCACCTGAAGAGAATAATTTAATCTTTTCTGTACTTCTAAACACTCCAAATATACAACAAAATGCATTTAAGGGCTAAAAAAGTGCATTTAGCATGATATGTCCCCTTTAACTTCAAAATATTCAATATGTTCTTTCGAGGGAGTATGCCCATGGCAGGGCTGAACGATTAATCGCACTTTCCATGTAATCGCATTTAAATCGAGATGGCTTATCGCGATGTAAAAATTACAAAGGCTGCGATTATTTTTTATGCGCAGTTTGTCATTGATGTACGGCTCTGTAAATGCTGCTCCGTCTGAAAGCACTGTGAGTTTGAGTCACTTATAATGTGAATTTGAAAAAACAACACGCGTCAAACATCTTTCCAAACACGAGAATCATTTATGAACCTCGTCCAACAACAGACAACATTTAATAACATGCATTTACTCCAAACTCACTTCATAACGACAGCTGAGCTCCTCCTCCTGTGAGATGATGTGCCTTCTTACACAGAATAAGGCAGTCGTGTATTTATAAGTCATGTTTAATCAAAGCTTTTCGATCTTCTGTTTATTCAGCTACAGCGATAGGGATTTCCTGGAATGATGCGCATTATTGTACTTCTGCAGTGGGGCATATTTATTGTGTTTGCATTAGAGCGCCCTCTGGCGTTCAAATGGGGCAATATTTACTACCAATCAGCCGCACTCCACTGACAAGCTGCGCATAAAATAATCGCAAATCGCGTGCGGTTTTGTTGCGATTAATCGTTCAGCCCTAGCCCACGGACAACCCGTCACGGTATGAGTTTCACCTACCACAGTCTCACAAAATTCTGTGGGAAACATTGCACTGGCTATAAAAAGGTGCACAAAGACAGACAATACCTCATGAAAAAAAGTGAAGGAAAACAATAGTCATTTACAACCTTGCCAATAAGTAGACATGGTCATACAATAATGATACAGTAAGAGTGCAACAAATGCATATAAATAAATAAATGAGAATAAAAGGAAGCACTGACTTGCACTTGTTAAAGGCCTCCATTGCAGATTTCCATTCCTGCAGCTCAAACTGAACCATTCCAGTAAGATAAGCAGTATAAGCCTGCGGAAAACATCAAACACACTTACAGCGGAACATCAATAACTATTAGTGGACATAAAAACATTGTGTAAAACATCTTGTGATGGTCTCCCTGAAATCACATTGCAAAAAAATTATCAAATCAAATGCATCTTTGACCAACCTGAGCCTCAAGTTTGGTCTTTGCGTCCACACGAGGACTTTCACACAGCTTCTCCAGCTTCTCCCCATGTTTGGCGGCCTTTCGCAGGCGAGCCAACAGATGAAAACGCTTTCGGGGCTCAGTGTTAGCTTCCTGTTTCAGCTGCATGGCATAACTCCATGCTCTTTCTGCTTCAATTAACACTAACAAGAGATGTCTGGAGTAGACACATATAGATAGGTAGAGGAGGAGAGACTAAGACAAAAGATAAAGCATCTTGCTTTAAGTGCACATTTTTTTAAGTGCTGAATTACCTGTTGTCTGAAAGCGTCTCCATAGTCACTTTCTTGCCAGTAAACTTGTGTCTATTGCCCATTTTAAAGCCCAGAGTCTTTCTCAATCGACGCAGTCGTCGGGAGCAATAACCCCTTTGGTGTCAGAAGAGAGGATCAACATTATTTCAAGACAACTTTGTTATTTAACTGACAAAAAAAGGTGTCCTTGCTACCTTCCCTCTGCCTTACCTGTAGCGCTGGTAATCTCCATGCCTAAGTCCATGCTGCTGCTGAGAGTCCTTAATGATCTGCAGAACTGAAGTCAGTGCTAAGGACAATAAACCCAGGACATTTCAATTCAAATACAGCATGCTAGGATTTTAATGTACTACCAAGAGTGTACACTGCAAGAAATGCATGTTAAAACGAGACAGTATAACACATCTCTCAGAAAAGGGCTTTCCATTAAATCATTATCCACCAAGTCATAATCCACTACTTTAATCAACACTCATAAATATTTATGAAAACCCTATTGAATCTCTTGATTATACAGAAAATATTTTTATACTCAGTACTTCTGAGATCAAGTGACACGTATCCCATTAGACCCCCGTAGCAGCCGCCCTCCACTAAACTGCTGCTTTAATGCTACTCTCCAGCACTAGATAACTGACACAGTGAGTTTAACATTGAGGATACTCTCCAGGCCAAGACTTCCGTCGATGCTGTTCTCTTTATTTTCCTCCATTGTCGATATTTTCACCTCATTCTGCCTCTCAGCGGCCATTTTTCAGCAAGCACACGTCTGATGAACCTTCAACCAGCGGATGAGGATAATCCGTCTTCTTCTTCCTTCTGTTGTGTCACAAACTAAATAGCATTACCGCCACCTACTGAGCTGTAGCACGAATAAAAAAAACTACATTCATGATACTATAAAAATATATTTTAGATAGGCTAACTGGTTGCTTAAGGGGTTATGTGCTTTATTTCTGTATCCACAGCGTGAATTTCTTTCCAAGCGAGTTTGATTGATTGGGACAGTTTAATTTCAGCCTTATGTAAAGTTTCTTGCCATAAATTAAAAACATCAGCCCAACACATAATACATTTCTATAATACTGAATATATTACCTATCCATTTGAACAGGAAACAAGTTTATATTGTGAAAGGACGTATGACATATACTTTTATGTAAACAGCAAAAAAAAAAAAAAAAAAAAAACCTTTGTTTTGGTAACATATGGGTGATTTTGAGACAGCATATCTTTTCATTGATTTGGGCTAGTAGTAAGCATATTGATTACACAAGTTAGTACATACTTTGATATAATTTCATATGCTAGACTTACCTTTTCTGTTCATCATTATTAAAAGAGTTTGTTTCTGTTAAACTTTACTTCTCAATGTTGATTAATTCATCCACAATTCATACAGTACAACACAACTGAGGTAAAAGGCGGATTTAACTCCAAAAGTCATTGAAAGGTGTAAACAAGTATTTAGAAAATGGTTCTCTATTCAAGGGTAATAATTTTCTTAATTAAAAAAGTAAGGCACTATCCCAATCACCCAAAACCATGCTGTCCCCCCATGGGACAAAATAAAACCATAGAAAATAGAAACATCATATTTATGTTTCCATCAAAAGTTTGTGTAAAATTGTAGTTGTGAGAATTTTATGACCTTATTATGAAAACTAGCAAAAGCTTAAAAGCATATTATGCATTTAAGGGTCAGCATCCTGTTTGATGCCTGCCGCCACCTACATGATGTCACACAAATGAGGATATCCAATTTTGATTATGAGGTCACAGCTAGGTCTCAGTAAAAAAGTTTATTTTTTAAGTTTATCTTACTCATTAGGCAAGAAAATAAACTCTGTATAGTTATATTGTCCCATTTGCCCTTATGTTCCAATCACCCTTAATGCCTACAGATTTTTTATTATATTACTGGTGACATCAATCTGACTTAATGGGTAGTAGTAAATAATTAAAGAAAGATGTGGCCAATTCACGCAGCCGATTTCAATGGCTACCCAGGTAATTTTGAGCAATTTTGGTTTTTCGGGTTCAAGAAGTTTTTTTGCGGTATTCATCACCATGGTTATTTAACGCTAACCTGCTCTGGAGCAAAGTCACTCCCCTTGTATCCAGTAGCAGCTCCTGACCGTAAATTTAGGCAGGGCAGATTATGGATTTTAGCGCTAGTTTATGATACATTTTTTGTAAACTTAATATATTCTAACCGCTGAACACATGCAGACACACTTTTGGCAAAGGTCTAACGTCCTTGCATTATTCAGCTTGAGGGTAGAGCTCTAATGTTGATTGACAGGCACACATAGGGCCCCTATCACACACACGGTGCAATGCAGTGGCAGGCGTGACACAAGTGTTTTTTGCTAGTTTCAGCTCGACGTAGTTATCATTTTCACATCCTGCGCCATGTTGTTTAAATAGCAAATGCATTTGCGCCCAGTTGTGCACCCATGGGAGTGCTGGTCTGAAAACGAGGAGTGTTCGGGCGCATTGTTGGTGCGTTGCTATTTTGAGGCAACTGAAATAGACTGCGCCATTGACCAACTGAAACCTGGTCTAAAGTCAATGGCACAATATTTTTTTGTTCTTTAAAGAGTACATTAGTAATATGCACCTATAGGCGGGTCCACAATTCCACCATGTAAATAGCGAATCTGCCATGGTGCGAGCGCAACTAGCTTTTAAAGGGAATGGGAGATGAGATTCTGATTGGTTTATTGCACGTTACGCCCAAAACACACCCATTACTCATTAAGAGAATAGGGACAACCCTTTTAGACCATGCGGCGGGCGCGCCGATAAATATTTCCCGTCATTAAACTAGCAAAAGTGGATTCAGACACGGCTTAAGTGCACTTGCACCTTGCGCTTTAGACCATACGCTTAGATCATTAAAATAGGGCCCATAGAATGCTGTCTTGGTATTTATTGCCTCAGAATGTTGTTTTAGAATGTTACAAGTTGTGGAGGAATTCCATTGAGGAAAAGAAAGTAATTACTATTCTCAGAACAAACACAATTCACATTCGCAAGTTTAAACTGTCATTAATTTGATACGAAGCACAGACATGCTGATATTAATTTATGCCTGTGATGTTTTCTCTATTAAATAAAAAGACTGTATGAATAAAGCTTGGGCAGTTTTCATCCAATTTAGGTGATTACGTGAAATTTGATAGTGCAGTATAATTCATCGTCAGAAAAGGGTAGGGTAATTTGGTTTTGACTTCCTCTGTAACAGAGTAAACATGTAGGCTATACCAAATTCAAATGAGCTTCATTCAAGATACTTTTGCATGTGACTTCATCTTATGTGTAGATTATTATTAAAGATTTAAATTTTATTTTACTACCTGATTAATAGTTAAAAATTGCCCATGTATAAGGAAAAAACAAATCCAAAGTGGTCATTTGGGTCCCCTTAGCATCCGAGTAGGCCCATATGCAATGTATCACATGTACTTGTGCAATATCAAAGCAATGCGACTCATGATGCGCAAGGGATCCATAACATCAAGTTTCTTTTTTTTTTTTACTCACACTGGACATTCTAAGAACATATATCAAACAATTTCAAGGACGTCATTCAAAATTCAAGCGCATTTCATGCCTAAAAAACAATGGTATTTTCCAACCTTTGCAAAATGTGAACTAACCCTAATTCTTTGATTATCTGGGCCAGATTTTTTTACCACTAAACTCCTACCATATAACATCAAAATAAACTCTGGGGCAAAGTCAAAGCGAGAGATATACAGTAGATATTAGTTAGCATGGTCAAAAATAAATGCAAACAGGATGGAACTGCTGATGATAAAGTTTAATATTAAATCTTATGTTTGTTTGTTTTTTCAAAATGGTATACACTAATAGTATTTTACATTAACAGAGAAACAATTTTGAAAGAGTTACATCACTCCCAACAGTTATCATATCACCACATTACAGTACTTTAAAATATGTATTGAGATTCAGATGATAAAAGTCAGATATTGTCTGAGGCAGATATGTATTTGAGCAGGTAGCATTTGATTTCTGAGATGTGCATGGTCTCTCTGATGGTGGTGTCTCTGTTACGGACCAGCAGAAGGCCGCTTTTTAGTGTGCTCTCACTGACCACCACTGTGAAGAGGACACCCATCTCATCATACCTGCAACATAAAGAAAACTTTCTCTCAACATTTATTTCATCATGAAAACTTTACTCAAAAGATTACTCAGAATTGTATAGAAAATAGATAGTCAGTTACTTTGTGTGTAAATTCTCCAGAGATAATGACATTGTGTCCAAGTATCCAGGCCATGTGGAAATTCCAACTTCAAGAAACTCTTGGAGTAAACCCTCACAAACCTTAAGAGAAACAATTGTCTTAAGGTCAGTCCATCTCAAGTGGTCCACAAATTTGTAAAGTTGGTTGCGTGACCATTTTTAATTTACCTTTTTGTTTTTTGAGTGATTACCTCTATGTTTTGGTATTGCAAAACCACCAGATTAGAGATTACAGATTTTGCACACTCTTGTTTCTTAGACTTTAACTTAGACAAAAAATTTGAGATTAGAATTTAAATCTAAATGTAATGATCAAGATTGCTAAAAGTTCCAGTTTTAGGGTCAATTTAAAATGGAGAGGGTTTGAGACTCTTTTTGTCACGTGTCACATTTGAGATTTCTCTTAATATAGCCTATATGTTGGCTAGAAATGGCATTTTATTGTAAAATACTGGTTATTTGTATTATTTGTTATACTTACATATTACATCTATTGATTCCAGTGGTGGAAAGTAACTAATTACAAATACTTTCGTTACAGTACTTTTTAGATTTTTAGATTGAGTATTGAGTATAATTAAATTGTGGTACTTTTACTTTTACTTGAGTAGAATTAAAATAAAGTATTCAACTTCGCTACATTTATTTTTCAGTACTTTGACAAAGGTGCCGACGGAGCAACAGAGCGAGCTTACATTTCACAAACACTTTTCAAACGACTGCGTGCGGTGGAGGCTGAGCCCTCAGCCCTGCGCTTCAGCCAATAACAGACAGTTCTGAAGCGCTTCAGCCAATAACAGACAGGTCTGACTCGGGTGCAAAACCAATCAAAACTTCCAGTTCAGCTGGGGGGCGGGGCGTTCAAACTGCGCTTTGACATTCAATCACTGGCGCTCGTGTTTAGAATCCGTATTGCTAACGTTTCAATATTTTATTGAAGTGAGCTATGCTCATATTCTGATTTTAAAATGTAATTGTGGCAACTCCTGAAATGGGTCATCCCATTGATATTACCAGAGCATTGAGCAGTTTTTTATTCATACTACATCTCTCTTTTTTATCGGAGCTTTCACTTAACCTTCTTTGCTTTCAAATATGAAATTATTCAAATAAAAACATTCAAATGATCTTACCTGTACTTACTTTTAAAGATTAGTAATAAAACATTTTCTCTTGACAACAGGGAAAGCTAGTATGTTTGCTTAGCATACCGTCAAAAACTACAATTTATGAGTTTAATATCATGTTTTGCTTCAAAATCAAAATTACTTGAAATTACTTCTGTGGTTTCATGTGTGAGAATATATTATTTTATTAAATTCTATAATACAGGCTATGTTGATTAGCATTGCATTAATGGGTTAGTTCACCCAAAAATGTCCTGGCTCCTCCAAGTTTTATAATGGCAGTGAATGGCTGGAAAAAATTTAAAACCCAAAAAAGTGCATCCATTCATGATAAAAAAAAAAAACTCCACATTGCTCCAGTGGGTTAATAAAGGCCTTCGGAAGCGAAGCCATGGGTTTTTGAAAAATACCCATATTTATAACTTTATAATCTAAAATAACTAGCTTCCGCCAGACGATCGTACGCATACTAAGCAAATTGACTTGCGCCACAAGAGTAACCTGTGACACATGTATGATGTAGAATGTAGGAGTATCGTAAGGTTAGACGCCTCTCGTGGTTTAAACAAATAGGGCTGTGCAACAAACTGAAGCTCCTCTTCTATAATATACGTTGTGCGTCGAGACAAGGGGTTAGTCTTCCATCCGAAAATCAATGTGTATGGTCGGTCGTCTGGCTGAAGCTAGTTATTTTAGATTATAAAGTTATAAATATGGGTATTTTCCTTACACAAACACATGGCTTCACTTCAGAAGGCCTTTATTAACCCCCTGGAGTAAAAGTGGAGCACTTTTATCATGGATGGGTGCACTTTTTTGGGCTTCAAATTTTCTCTAGCCATTCACTGCCATTATAAAGCTTGGAAGAGCCAGGACATTTTTTAATATAACTCTGATTGTATTTATCTGAAAGAAGAATGTCATATACACCTAGGATGGCTTGAGGGTGAATAAATCAGGGGCTAATTTTCCTTTTTTGGTGAACTATCCCTTTAAAGACATACATCATTCTTATGAAAATACCTAAGATATCGCTATCATGTGTTTGTCTTCATGTTTCTTCAGTCAAATGTCTCTATTTGCATGTTATTATATCCATATTGGCATTTCCTGAAACGCCATAAGTGAATCATTCTATGAATCTCACTTGTGGACTTTCTGCGCGAGGTATGAATCAGTGTGTACTGGGCTTCCAGTATGAATGAAACAGAATTGACATGAGAGTGTTTAGCGCTCCATATCGCTATCATCTCCCCATTTTGGGTAAAAATAGAAAAATAATACTAAAGTACTTTGTAACGTAGTTACTTGAGTAGTTTTTAAGCAAACTACTTATTTACTCTTACTTGAGTCATATTATTTTTCAGTACTTCTACTTGTACTCAAGTAAATTATTACTTAAGTAGCAATACTTTTACTTAAGTACAATTATTTAGTACTCTTTCCACCACTGATTGATTCTCAAAAAACAAAGTAGGCTTTTAACAAAATTTCTGCAAGCCCTAGCAAAGTAAATAATTAAGTTTTAAACCAATTCATTACAGTAATGATCTTCATTATTTATCTGAACGAAAATAAAAAAAGATGACTAAAAAAGGTGTGGTTTGCTAAAGGAAACAAAAAGTACAGGTGAAGAGGTGAGGAAAGGGGAGACGTGGAACTGAGTTGCTGAGCATTTTGCATGGAATAATTTGTGCTAGTCTTTGAAATGTAACCGTTATCGCTTGAGTTTCAACCCTTGTGGGTATTCACCAGAAAGATTGTGTTGGAATCTTTGGATGTACTCTGCTCAAGGAAGAGTTGAGGCACAAAACTCTTGCCAAAAAAAATTACAAAAATAAAATAAAATAAACCTAACAAACAAACAGAATACCAATGTTCAGCAGCACACCAAACGGGTTTGGTTGACTGCTTGCAAAATTATTTTAGAAAAGACATCCCTCTTTAAATAAAAAAAAGGAGGGATAAAACACTTTTTTCACACATTTAAAGCTCTCCTATCCATTCACACAGATTATAGGCCTAGAAATTATTTAAGGTGGCCACTCTACAATGCACACTATATTTACCTAGGTACAGGGTTTGATATGAACACCTACCAAATGCAGGTGAAAATCAACCATGTCTGGTAACACAATCAATTCAACAGCCAGTTTGGCATATTTTTCATATATATCCTCCTAAAGAAAAAAATTCTAATATATATTGTTTTTATAAGTGTACTCACACCAGCGGCACCACTCAGCATCTGTCAGGGTGCCCAACTGCTACTACAACTTTGTGGCTTAAATAAAATTTAATTCTATGCTTCAGAATTATTACAATATAGATCACACTTTCTCTAGAACACAATTTGTACTTTTTTTCAAAAACCTTCAAACTCATTGATGCCACTTTATTCTTTAAGTAAACTTTTGCCTGAATACTAGTGATTAGTTTCACTTTTTCGGACTGCCACCTTGAACTTGAGAACGCGAGTACAGAATGACACGTCCGGTGTGTGACTGTCCTAGTCGCTGTGCGGTGCTTCTTGTCTGGTATGTGAATGGAGTCCTAGCAAATGAGGCCACTGGAATGAGAACGGATTGTCTTTTTTTTATGGACGTCGATGGGAGAGAGGCTTCAACACTTAATTCAGTAAGCTCACTTTTGAGAGGAAATGACAGATCACTTTGTGAACTGACAGACTATTCGCTAATCTTCAAAATGTTACCACTAAACATGATCTTAAACTTTTGAACAGTAGTTTAGGTAATTATAAAAAGTGATTGTTTATCCCTCTATACCTGTCTAAGCTCTGAATTAGAGCCTCGTCCCATATCCAAAGCCACTTTCACTGGAGTTAAACTGGGATGCAGCTTTAAAACCTGAATAAAACAAAGAAACCCTGGTCAACTTCCCTGACATTTTTCCATTAAAAATTACATATTAAGCGTCATTTTCCAACCACTTATTAATGCTAAAAAAAATAGGGAAACTTAGCTTACTCACTGTCCTCTGATGAAGCTTCTGTTTGCTGTCAGTTTTTTTCAGCAGTTGAAGTGAGTTAAATAGGTAAGCCAGCATTCCTTGATCCACATTCACACTGACAGAGATGACATGAGGAACCACAGACTTTCTTCCATCTCTGCACTGAAAGTTACATGATCATAGCAGTCTTTAATAGATCGTTGTGAAATAACGATTTCTAGAAGAAAAAAAATTAAATTCATTTATACTACAAGTATACTGTTTTTCACTTTGAGTTACCCCTTGTGCATCATATATAATTCAGATCAAAGTTAGTAAAATTAATTTGACAAACTAAATTACACCTTAAAAAATCTTAAAAAGTTTTGCTCTGACCTGTAGATTGATGCAAGATCCTTGGTGAGTCTTTATCAGTTGTGTGTCCCCCAGGCTCCACAGTGTCTCCAGTGTCTCTGAGCCCCAGGGGAACTTATAAAGGATTTTAACACCATGAGATGTCCCCTCTTTCAGTTCGTCATCCACCACATTGCACATGCTGAAGTCAGACGGACCTAAAGCAAACTTCAGTAGGTGTTCAAGAAATTCTATTCCTGCACTACACCAATATTCCTTAAAAATGTTTCATATACTTTAAAAGTGGATGATACTTTATGGTTTTTCATGACATGATTGATAAGAAGTCACAAATAAAAGATAATATATAACACAGGCATAACATTGCTGCAATTAATTTGTTGTAACCAACACTGCACTCTGCCATTTGTGCACACTGAGAATCACATTTTCTCAATAAAGACCAGGTAATATACACTAAAATACAGTACACAATGAATACCATTCAGGGTGGTTTTACATATTAAAACATATTTTACACAAATTAAAACATATTTTGGTATCCACATTTGTCTATCTTCGGTGTGCAGTTGAATAAAATCAACAACAACAACAACAAAAAATATATATATTGAATATTAGTTAAATTCTAAAATGCCCAAAATGGCGTTTCCATCCAGCGTTTTTTTATGCTATATCCCAAATTGCGCATAAAATTAGGAGGATGGAAACGCCAAGATGTGCACAAGTCATTAGGTTTTTTCTCACTAATTACTTCACAAGGTGGCAACACTGCCCAGGCCCGTTGTTTCAAAGTTGAAAAAGAAACAACGAGAAGGAACAACAACAAATTACTGGAGACGACAACAATAGACGTGTGAGTGAATAAAGAGTTACCTGAAACTCTACTTTAAATGACAAAACAGATTGCAAATTGGTCTCTCTCTTCCGTCTTTCTACACTTAGTTAAATTGATGGACCCTCTGGAGCAGGGTTAGCACGCTTTCGCAGTGTTAAGGCCCATTCACACTAAGAACGATAACTATAAAGATAACTACTGTATATAGCGTCCACACCAGCAGACAATATTGTTCTGTTTATTCTAAGCACATGCTTGTCAGCCGCTTTAAATGGCCGAGCTCCTCACAGAAGGATGGATTCTGATTGTCTATTAATGTTTTCATCGTTCATCAGCTGGTGAATCCAATGATATCGTTTATCTCTGCCGTTATCGTTATAGCTGTGGTATGGTAATATAACTCTGCTATTCTTTAATATTGAGAAGTAATATTTTAGAACTATATCTTTATCGTTATCTTTATAGTCATCATCCTTGGTGTGAACGGGCCTTTAATCCCACATTGCGGTGCCAAATGTGCGCATTGTGAAATGATGCATTGTAATATGACTTGATGCACACAACAGTCGCATGCCTCATATTCAGATGCTTTGGACAGTCACGTAAAACACTCCGTGTTGTACACACACAGTCGTTTCAGCGTTTAACAGGAAAAATGTCAAACGGTGATGAAAAACAAAACAAAAAAACAATTTGGAGTGGATTTTTAGCTTTATAGTCTTTTAAAAAAACTTGATAGTACAGATGACAATGTAATTTGAGAAAACACTATGCTAGAGCAGGTTGTGTGCGGCATTCGTCCAATCAATTACACTGACACCTCAAATACGGACATTAACCCAGGGTTTAGGAATGTAGCTTGTGAAACGTCAGCTAATGAATACCCAGGAATAACTGTTAACCCCGAGTAAAGTATGAGCAGTGTGAAACGTGATGCAAGACAACCCAGGATTCCAATTACCCGAGGTTTAGAATGACACAGGGTTAACTATTTTAGGTGTTAAAAGCTCTATTAAATCAGAATAGTGTCACAGTTAATTAGGGATATAACGGTACACTTATTTGAACCGAGAATTTTCGGTAAATGTCTTGCATACACAACGAATACAGCATTATAGCCTATTAACCACTTTTAACAGCCATTAACCACCAATAATTGCAATAAGCTCTGTGTTACTTTCGATAAGAAATAAAGTTACAAATTTCCAATTCTGTCCATTTTATCACGAAATTCAAACAATAAATGCAGCTTTGACATTTCGATGTGGCATGACAGCTCGCTGCAACCTAGGCGCCTCAAGGCCCAGGTATACTTCATTTTCCACTTTCCGCTCGGTCTCAAAGTATACTTCTTTGGCCACGAACGAGTGCGCACTATCTAGTGGATTTTGTTTTTAAGCCACTCGCACATGCGCAGTTGTAAGTACACTGTCTGCGAGGTCTAAAAAATTGGGCTGCACACGGACAGGATGTGTGAATGTCCTCATGGTGACAACTGTGACAAGTGTAAACTCTATGAATGAAATGAGCACAGCACAATCGCAAATCAAATAACTCTTGCCGTTTCTGTGCATCTCTCCAAATCAGAGCGGAGCATTTGTAGAAAGATTGTAAATAGAGAGATGGCTGAGATACTATATTACCAAAGAGGAAAAGGTCAGAGGAAAATAATTAGAAAAAAAGGGTTATGATCAGGCAAGAGCTAGGACCTGCATTAATACTGGAAAAGCTTTTCAGCACTGCAGAGACATTAGAGAGCAGGAAGGCCTGAAAACGGTTGCTTTATTTCTGCTTGATACGCAACTAACATTGGTTTTACTATGTTTCACAAAACCAAGAAATGTTGTTGTTGTTGTTGAATTACAGCGGAATTGTCAATACGTGCAAGAGCCATCTGATTTGCCAGCTGTTAGTTGTTGCCTGTGTTGCATAGCATGTGTGTTAGTGATGGGTCGATTTTGAACGAACCTTTAATATGACTCGGGAACAACGAGTTGTGGCAGAGAGTGATGAAAAAAAACGAATGACTCATATCGGGAGGTAAGGTAAACTAACAGACTACACAGCCTGAAGACCCAGCCAAGCAATGAATTAATCGTTTCTGTTTCTCATAATTTGGCCTTGCAGTTTTTTTCTTTGTGATCAACACAAAGTAAGTAGATGTGTTGGGGAATCTGGCTATTAACCCTCTGGGGTCTGAGGGGTTTTCTGGGCCCTGGAGGTGTTCTGACATGCTCTGACATTTGTGCTTTTTTCAGTTATTTATAAACATGTTAATGGCAAAGGTGTAAATTCACTCTATATAGCACAAACAGGGCTACCATAATATGCGAGCAACATGCATGTATATGTTTGAATTTTTAAGAGAATAATGTTTATGTGTGGTTATTGAAAAAAAAAAAAAAAAAGAAAGTTGCTGAAATAAGACCACAAAACACATACTAAATATGTGTCAACAAGACTTTTGACTAATGAATGTTGTCGCTTCGAGTTCTGGCTTCAAAATTATGTGAAAATCATCCTGCCTAATCGTTCACACACAATTTAAATCAATGTATTGTTTTATAAGACAGGTTTTGCTTGGAAAGCCAATATGCGAGGGGGGCGTAAACGAGGAGTGGTTTACACCTGAGAATACAATGTCCCACCCAGTATGCGTAATGACTCTGCATAATGAGCCATTCATTCAGGTGTGACACTTCAGCCACAAGAATGAATGCAAGGACAAAAGATATATTTAGAAGACGACTTATATTGACCATTTAAGATTTTGCTTACATCTATCTTGTAAATATGTTTTGCTATTTTATTAAAAAGGTTACAATTACAACAATAATTACAATTTCAACAATATTTCAAGTGTAAACTATTTACTCTTTCTTTGTAAAAAAATTATTATAGGCCTACATTTTATCATATGTATTCATTAGTTTGAATATAGCCAACACTGGAACAGCTAACATCTTAGTTGATGACTTTATTTTTGACAAAAATAGTATGTTATATATATATATATATATATATATATATATATATATATATATATATATATATATATATATATATGTATATATATATATATATATATATATATATATGTATATTTATATATATATATATATATATATATATATATATATGTATATATATATATATATATATATATATATATATATATGTATATATATATGTATATATATATATATATATATACAGTCATGGTCAAAATTGATGGCACCCCTGGTAAATATGATAAAAAATGGCTGTAAAAAATAAATCTGCATTGTTTATCCTTTTGATCTTTCCTTCAAAAAATTCGCAAAAATCTGACCTTTCATTGAAGTAAAAGAATTGAAATTGGGGGGTAAATCACATTATGAAATAAATGTTTTTCTCCAAAACATGCTGGCCATAATTGTTGGCACCCCTAGAATTTTTTATGAGAAAAATATCTCTGAAGTATTTTCCCATTAATATTTACATTTTTAAGCACACCAGGGTGACTAGGAACATGAAATTGTCCAGCTATGACTTCTTGTTTCACAGGAGTTTAAATATGAGGAAACACAAAGGCCAAATCCCCTGAATCATCAATCACAATGAGGAAGACCAAAGAATATAGTTCTGATGTGCAGCAAAAGATTGTTGAGCCTCACAAAATAGAAAGTGGCTGTAAGACAATAGCTAAAGAATTGAAAATCCCCATTTTGACCATCAGGGCAATAATTAAGAAGTCATAATCAACTAAAGATGTTACGAATCTGCCAGGAAGTGGACGTGTGTCTATATTGTATTAATGGACGGTGAGGAGGATAGTTTGAGTGGCCAAAGACTCTCCAAGGATCACAGATGGAGAATTGCAGAGATTAGTTGAGTCTTGGGGGTCAGAAAGCCTAAAAAAAATTATCAAACAACCCCTACATCACCACATGTTGTTTGGGAAGGTTTCAAGAAAAATCATCCTCGCTCCTCCAAAAACAAATTCCAGCATATTCAGTTGTCAGACACGGCTGGATCTTCAAAAGGGACTGGATTCTATGGTCAGATGAAACAAAACAAAGGGCTTTTTGGCAGCAAACCCACCAGATGTGTTTGGTGCACACAGGGATAAAAAGTACCCCATGCCTACGGTTAAATATATTGCTGGATCTTATATGTTGTGGGCCTATTTATTTGCTGGAGGTCCTGGACATCTTGTTCAGATACATGGTATTATGGATTCTAGCAAATACCAACAGATAAAAAATCTAAACCTGACGGCCTCTGCTAGAAATCTTATAATGGGCCATGGTTGGATCTTCCTTCAGGACAACGATCCAAAACAAACATCAAAAGCAACACAAAAATGGGTAACTGAGCACAAAATGAAGCTTCTGCCATGACCGTCCCAGTCCCCTAAACTGAACACTATAGAAAATGAGTGGGCTGAACTGAAGAGGAGAAGCACCAACATGAACTTGTGAATCTGAAGGATCTGGAGAGATCCTGTATGGAGGAATGGTCTCTGATCTCTTGTCAGTTATTCTCCAAACTCATCAGGCATTATAGGAGAAGACTCAGATCTGTTATCTTGGCAAAAGGAGGTTGCAAAAAGTATTTAATAACAGGGTGCCAACAATAATGGCCAGCGTGTTTTGGAGAAAAACATTTATTTTATAATGTGATTTACCCCCCACTTTCAATTCTTTTACTTCAATGAAAGGTTAGATTTTTGTGAATTTTTTGAATGAAAGATCAAAAGGATAAACAATGCAGATTTATTTTTTTACAGCCATTTTTTATCATATTTATCAGGGGTGCCATCAATTTTGACCACCACGGTATATATTAGGGGTGTAACGGTACGCAAAAATCACGGTTCGGTACGTACCTCGGTTTTAAAGTCACGGTTCGGTTTATTTTCGGTACAGTAAGGGAAAGAAATGCAAACATTAAACTGCAGGTTGTTTATTACTATAAACTTTTTTAACAATTTGTTTACACTTTTTTAAACACTTTTTAATATAATAAAATATATATAAAATAAAAAAAAGAATAAGAAATAAAATACTGCTGCAAAGTTCTCCACTAAATAAAATACTCTCAGTCTCAAACCAATATCACATAATAAATTTAATGAAAAATATAAATAAATAACTATGATTACAGTGCAGCATTACCAATCCCAGCTTGTAGGCCTGCTCATATTTAAAAATTAAGACTGGGAAAAAAAAATAACTTTAATTGCACAATTTGCTGTAATTAATTGCAATTCCTCCAAGCTTGTAATCATCAATAATTAAACTTAGAATCACCTAATTAAATGAAACACCGGGGGAAAAAAAGGAACAGAAAATAGCCCTATATTAAAATAATATTAAACATATATATCAATGTATTATTATTTTTCAATAATCAATCAACAATCAATTTAAGATTTATTTATTTTTTTTCATTTTTTTACTAATTATCAAAATAAAATATATTCCTACAAAGCTAACGTTATTATTACCAGAGCATGTGATCAGAGCAGGTCATTTTACCATTGTTGCCAGCATGACTATACCAGCTCAGCAAACAGAAGTCTACTACTGAGAAATTTCACCTTATTTGAGCGGACTTTGCTTTTCCAGTGCATAATCGGTACATGATTGGAGTGTTTGGGCCGTTAACGACAGAGCAGAATGCGCAGCGCAAACACGGAGTCGAACATTGAACATTGAGCAGAGAGCGCAGCGCGCAGACCATGGCGCAGACACACACACACACACACACACACACACACACACACAACGGAGAGTGCGGCGGCGCACACGGAGCGGAAAAGCTTTTTTTCGCCCTGCAGTCGATTTCATTGGTTTAGGTTACAGTGACGACGGGTAAAACTGGTAAAACTTTAGAATCAGCTGCAGGGCGGGATTTGCGCTGAACGCGGAGACTTCCGCCACTTAATATGTTCGTGTGGAAACACGAAAATGTACCTATGTTCCGCACACAAAATATTGCATTCGGTCATTCGGTACACACGTGCACCGAACCGAAAGCCCTGTACCGAAACGGTCCGGTACGAATACACGTACCGTTACACCCCTAGTATATATATATAACATATGAGCAGAAATTGCTAAACAAAAGCTTATTTGATGTATATTCTACAGTAAAAACTGTACCCAAATCTAGTCAACAAAATTTTGTCTTTCATATTTCGCCTAACTGTAACGTTGTTTTTATGAAATATTAGGGCATATAAATGTTAATTTGCAGTTTAATACGTTGCTTATACAAATAGCCTACATTTTATTTCAACATATTTCAGTCGATTTTTACTCATCTCAGTATAGCAATACAGTTTGCTAAAACATCATCATTCATTCACACACAGAAACACAATTTAAATTTAAACTGTCTTTTTGCGAGCTGTGGTAAACAGCGCGCATCTCTGCCAATTCATTCATTCACAAACAGAAACGCGATTCACTTGAGAAGGAAAAAAAACTTACTACAGTATTCCTCAGCTCAGTCGGATCCTTGCTCCTCGAAATACCCGCACTTCTGAGGTACATTTTCCATTATTATTATTCCTCACAGCGCTGCAAGACGGTGTAAACAAGTAGGCTACAATGATCTGATTAAACTTGTGTTTTCTCGAGCTGAAATGTGGGCGTTCACAGGTTTGCGTGGATTGCCTCAGTCATTTGCGTTTGAATAGTGCGCGCTCTCCGTGGGCGGAGTCGCATTAAAAATAATTAGATGAGATGAGAACGACTGACATCTCGCTCTTCTCTTACAGATTACATGAACTGAGAATATTTGTTTTTTATATAAATTACTTCATTTAAAAGAAGAGAATTCAAGCTTCATGCCTGTGTGTCTGTATGTCTGTTTGACTGAGTATTCGCTGAGTTATTGTTCATTTTCGGACGCGTTTCAGAATGGACTACACTGACAGAGAGAAGGCAGAACTTGCTTCGTGTTTATTTTTCTTTATTTGGCAAAAAGCACAACACTTTGTTTTTATTGTGAGTATACACAAAAATAATACACATTTAACAGAATCGATTGATGTATGAAACTTGTTTGTAATATCAAAGTCAACAGAGCAAAATTAATCTCTTTTGAACTGATAAAAAAAAAAGCGAGCCTATCGCGCCGGCGCGATTGTCGACCTCAGGGGGTTAACATGTAAGTAACATATTTAATTAAGAAAGCAGCACACTTATTGTTCTTCTTAAGTTTTCTTATTATTATTATTATTAAGTGTGCTTGCTGAAAGCAGCACACTTACTGTTCTTCTTAAGTTTTCTTATTATTATTATTATTATTATTAAGTGTGCTTGCTGAAAGCAGCACACTTATTGTTCTTCTTAAGTTTTCTTCTTATTAGGGCCCAAGCCCTGAAAGGGCGAAGGCCCTATTGTTTTCGGTAGGATTATTTATTAGGGCCCAAGCCCTTAAAGGGCGAAGGCCCTATTGTTTTCGTTAGGATTATTTGTTATTATTATTAGGGCCCAAGCCCTGAAAGGGCGAAGGCCCTATTGTTTTCAGTAGGATTATTAGGGCCCAAGCCCTGAAAGGGCGAAGGCCCTATTGTTTTCGTTAGGATTATTATTATTAATAATTGTATTAATTGTACTGATTTTTATTATTAGGGGTTCAAGCACGAAGTGCTGAAACCCTATTGTAATTGTAAGGATTTTTATTATTTTTCTTCTGCCGTAAAACGCATCGTGCAGCCCAAACCGTAAGTGCTGGAGACTTGAAACTTTGCCAGATGGTAGACCTCAATTTGGGGACAACCTATCAGACTATGACCCCGATTGGCCCATAGGTGGCGCTACAGCAACCAAAAGTTCAAAATTGCCATAACTCTTAGACCGTTTGTTCAAGGATCAAGTGTCTTATATCGCTGGAATCCTTGGCTCAAGGCGGACAATTTGGATGTAGGCAGGGAAAATTTTCTGCTATGTCGAATTTTGTCCAAAACCTACTTTTGCAAACTAGTCCCTGGTTTTTCGCCCGATCGGAACCAAACCAGTCTAGGACAATTCTCTGGACTCTCTAGATCAATAATTATCAAAAAAAAGTTGAACTTTTGCATTTGGGTGGCTGTAACAGGGTCATTTAGAAAAGGGGCGTGGCGAAATACCCTCAAAAGCCTATAAATCCCAAAGGAAAACTCAGAACTTCACAAAAATTGATGAGCATATGTGTCATAACATGGTGAGGAAGCATGCCGAGTTTCATGCAGATCGGACCATAGGTGGCGCTATAACTGGCAAAAAGCTTCCATTCTTATTAGGGGTTCAAGCACGAAGTGCTGAAACCCTATTGTAATTGTAAGGATTTTTATTATTTTTCTTCTGCCGTAAAACGCATCGTGCAGCCCAAACCGTAAGTGCTGGAGACTTGAAACTTTGCCAGATGGTAGGCCTCAATTTGGAGACAACCTATCAGACTATGACCCCGATTGGCCCATAGGTGGCGCTACAGCAACCAAAAGTTCAAAATTGCCCATAACTCTTAGACCGTTTGTCCCAGGATCAAGTGTCTTATATCGCTGGAATCCTTGGCTCAAGGCGGACAAAATGGCTATCTCCGATTTGCTCGCCCTTCGGCGCCAATTTCGAGTAAATTGCATTTTTTTGAAAAACCTATTTTTGCGAACTTCTCCTAGGTTTTTGGCCCGATCGGAACCAAACCACTGCAAGAATATTCTCTGGAGTCTGACAATCAATAATCATCCAAAAAATTTAAAATTTCAATTAACGGTCGATAAGGGGAACCAAAATATTTGATGGTACCAGGGCCACTTTTACTAAAACGGTTATAAATTGTGAACGGAAAGAGATTTTTTTGCTAAACTTGGGATACATTTTCCTGAGCTCAATCTGAGATCACTTGAAAAAAATCGCAACAATTGGCCACTTGGTGGCACTATAAAACGGTTATAACTTGTGAACGGAAAGAGATATTTTCGCTAAACTTAGGACACATGTTCATAAGATCAATCTGAGTTGACATGAAAAAAATCTTGACAATTGGCCACTTGGTGGCGCTATAACAGTGAAAAAAATCATGAAAATAGCTATAAGCGCACCCAACTGTTAGTCTACTGAAAATTGGCACGCAGTGTCTTTGTCCAGGGTGCCATGATAGTCTATGAGAACATTGGTGTATCTCAAAAAACTCAGTATACGTCATTGGCACAATGCCTTGAAGAAGCCTTAGAAGTTTCAAGCCAGTGTTTTTTCACAGGAGTGACCTCCTAAGACTCCTGAATCCAACAATACCAAACATGCCAGGTTTCGCCTTATGTTTTTTGTAAGTGTCATTTAGAGCTTTAAAAAATTGTTTATCTTCAAAGCCGTTAGTCCGATCGAGACAACAACAAAAAAAACAAAGGAAATTTGAAAACATAGGTAAATAGCTAAACAATAATGCCAAAATGTTAAAATTATGATAGGAACTGACAAAAAAAATGAATTAAATCCAATCAATTTCACCCATGGATCATTTTGATGCTCTCACATGTTTGAAACGAACAATGATGGATTGTGATGAAATTTGTTTTGAATTGGGACTGGCGAATCCCCGTCCATACAGTCAATGACCGTTCGCAAAGACCCGCCCACTTTAGTTACTTTTGCTATGTTTGACAAGCGACACCACTCTCACACCACACCAAGTTCTCACGCAGTGAAAAATACATTGCGGATCAGAGAGGAGACTGCGCGCTGACAGACAAGTACTTTTGATATGAAACAAATGGCGCTTTTCCACTACACAGTACCAGCTCGGCTCGGCTCGGCTCGACTCGACTCGACTCGACTCGGCTTTGTTTGGTTTTCCACTGTGTAAAAGTTGTACCTGTACCTGCTTCCAGGTACTTTTTTTCGTACCACCTCCGGCGAGGTTCTAAGCGAGCTGAGGCGATACTAAAATGTGACGTGAAAACACGGCAGACTGCTGATTGGTCAGAGAGAATCGTCACTATTCACTGCATCATCATTGCACGCGCCAGACGGAGTATCCTGAATAAAAAACAGCAAAAACAAAAACATCCAAAAACAACATACACTTGATTTCCTCCATTGTCCTGTGTGTGTGGCAGCGGATGTATCTCGCGTAGAAGATTAAGTCACGGCAGTTTCCTGCGGCGTCGCTAGGACGACCAGGTACTATTGTGGAGGTACTATCTGCAATGGAAAACGGAGCGAAAAGCGAGCCGAGTCGAGTCGAGTCGAGTCGAGTCGAGTTGAGCTGAGCTGGTACTGGTAATGGAAAAGTAACAAAAGTCTCACCTTTCAAATGTAGTCATTTTTTAGAGACATTTAAACAATAAATACCGTTTTGGGACTCTTTAATGTGTCTGACAGATCGCTGTAGACTCGAGGCTCAGTTAAAGCTGCTCGTGAACCGATCATCTCTTCCTTCTAATTTATAGCATTAAAATAAACATGAATGAACATAAAAGGAATGTTGTTTTAAAGTGCTAAGACGTCAGCACACTTTGTTTTTCAAATTTAAATCCTCCAATGTTAATCTACTAACTCTCCTGACTGCTTTGTGGGACAAAATGGCGGATTATGATTAGTCAGATCGCCTGTCAATCAAACTCCATGCGAAGGGTCAATTGAGAATGCCCGTGCGCAAAATCCTGATCTAATCAACAATTTTGCAGTAGCACATAGGAAAGCCCGGAAAATCCTGCTATAATGTAAGAGAGCATCTTTTTTATGTATTTGGACCTAGGCCTAACAATGTGTTATGGTGCGCTGTCACCAGTGTTTTTTTTTGTTTGTTTTTGTTTTGTTTTTGGTGATCGTAGGCTCCTCCTGATTTTGTTAGTCATCTCATCTCTTATATGCTGTGTATGATCATATCCTGCCCTATTCATGGTAGCCTACTCGCGGACATTGCGTCATCAATGTCATCAATTGCGTCATCAAGGGGCCCGCCTTGATAATCCTACTTAAGGGCCCGGTGTTGGCTCGTTACGCCACTGAATATAATTGTCTAAACTCCTTATCAAAATTACATATTTACAACAAATTTGACACATATATATGGGCACACTTTGAGTACTACTAATAAAAGTGGTGGAGATCAGGCAAGACTGTAAGAAGACTCAGGCAAAAAGGTGCTATAACTGTAAAAACACTGTAAATTGACTTTTTCATCTATGATGGCAGTTGTTAAATGCTTGCTAAATAAAACGTAATGTCTTTTGATGCTTGTGTGCTTAAAGGCCTTAACTGCTTGAACCCCGATAAATGCTGCTTGCAGCTTTAATTATTATTATTATTATTATTTTCCGCTAAAACGCATCGTGCAGCCCAAACCGTATAAGAGCTGGGGCCTCATTTATAAAACTGTGCGTAGGAACCTTACTAAAAGTGTACGTGCGCCCGAAAGCCAAAAATGGCGTACGCAAAAAAATATTCAGACTTATAAAACCGTGCGTACGCCAGAACCTGCGCAGAATTCACTTTATAAATCCCAGTCAGCGGAAGATTGTGCGTACATGCGTCTCCACCCGAAATAACCATATATGGAGCTTACAACGCCTAGTTTTACTATGCAGATCCTCATCTACATATCATTTGCATATGATTATTCATCCACGTGATAACGTTTGAATAATCATATGCAAATGATATAAACGGTACAAGAAACATTACATTAATACAAATCAAGTAGTTGTCTATCCTTGCCTTGTTTTTGAATAGCCTACATAAATCAAATAGTGTAAAATACATTTCAGAGAAAGTTTTTCTCAATCTTTTCCACTTGCCGAATTGTATTTTTAATTGATTTATATTTTTAATGGAAACAGATAGGCCTTGGGCATTATTTGCACGAAACTATTTTCTCAGACATTCTGGTATTATCATGATAAGCAATTATCTCTGTGGTTAAAACATTAAAGCACGCCACAGGAAAAGTGTTCAAAAACAATCGCATCCACAACAAATATTTCTAATGATTGAATTTAAAAAAATGTTGTAACTTCAGTAATGATTTCATGTTTAAGTGTTTAACTCCATTAATTTGAATGGCATATTTAATATCAATGTTTATATCAGAAGTATTTTATTTATTTAAACTGTTATTTGCGTCAGTTTCACTAAACGGCTCAACACGCTCACTGCCGCGGACATTTAAGAAGGAATGGATATTTGCTTCAAGTGACAGGCTTGGTGATTGAAATTGTATTTGTATAATCTTTCTGTATATGTTTAATTTTCTTTAGATTTTCTGTATAAAAGTGACCAAAAATACATTTAACTCCAGCTCACCATCGGTGTCGCCAAAGTGCTCCATCTCCAAAACGTTCGTACGCATGGGTCAGAGTTTGCGTGCAGGTGCGCAAATTTTCCCGTCAAGTTTTTCTTTATAAATCCCACCTTTTGCGCAGGAACTGGCGTACGCATGTTTTCAGCCCCGTTTTGTGCGTACGCAAGCTTTATAAATGAGGCCCCTGGAACCTTGAAACTTTGCCATATGGCAGTACAAAAATCGAGGAGAGGTTATCAAATTATGACCTCGATTGGCCCATAGGTGGCGCTATAGCAACCAAAAGCGCGAAACTGGTCATAACTCCTAGACCATATGTTGTAGACTCAAGTGTCTCATATCATTGGAATGCTGGACTCCTGAAGGTCAAAACGTATATCTCGGATTTCATTTCGGGTATGCAAATTTTCCGCCATTTTGAATTATGTCAAAAACCTACTTTTGCGAACTAGTCCCTGGTTTTTTGTCCGATCGGAACCAAACCAGTGCAGAATTCTCTGGAGTCTGAATATAAATAATTATCGAAAAAAAGTCGAAATTGATTCCTGGTCGCTAGGGGGTGATAAATTAATGTTGTGGGAGGAGCCTATTTTACTAAAATGGCTATAACTCGAGAAGTAAATGAGATATCTTCACCAAACTTGGTACACATGTGTATGAGTTCAATCTGGGGTCACAGTAAAGAAATCGCAACGATTGAACACTAGGTGGCGCTATAACATGAAAAAAATATAAAACTGGCTATAACCACCTGACCGTTAGTCTGATTGACTTGAAAATTGGTATGCAGTGTCTTGGTCCAAGGTGTCATGTATGTCTATGAGGACATTGGTGTATCTTGAAAAACATGGCCGCCATCGGCCAATGAAGTTTGAGCACCTATTAGACAAGGTTAACGGAGGCCGATCGGAACGAAACTCGGTGGGCATGTTCGACTCATGGCCCTAGAGGTCTGTAAGAATTTTGAAAGAAATCGGCCACTAGTTGGCGCTAACGAGTTGTATGGCTCTGTAATCACGTGGTGTTACACTTATTGTCACAAAATGCATATCATTTGATAGATCTGCTCCTGCTGAACAACTTTGCCTCAAGAATCATTGCTGTCAATCAAACCGTTCATTAAATATTCGTAATTATGTTATAAACCTACTTTTGTGAACTAGTCCTAGGTTTTTCACCCAATCGGAACCAAACGAGTCTAGGACAATTCTATGGACTCTCTAGATCAATAATTATCAAAAAAAAGCTTTTGCATTTTTCGCATGGGTATATTTGGTCATAAAGAAAATGGGCGTGGCAAAATGCACTCAAAAGCCTATAAATCCTAAACGAAAACTCAGAACTTCACGAAAATTGGTGAGCATATGTGCCATATCATTCTAAACAAGCATGCAAAATTTCATGTAGATCGGATGATAGGTGGCGCTATAACTGTTAAAACATGAAAAGGGCTCTGACTACCTGACCGTTAGTCCGATTGACTTGAAAATTGGTATGCAGTGTCTTGGTCCAAGGTGCCATGTATGTCTATGAGGACATTGGCGTATCTCGAAAAACATGGCCGCCATCGACCAATGAAATTTAAACACCTATTAGACAAGGTTAACGGAGGCCGATCGGAACAAAACTCGGTAGGCATGTTCGAATCATGGCTCTAGATGTCTGTAAGAATTTTGAAAGAAATCAGCCACTAGTTGGCGCTAGCGAGTTTTTTGGCTTGCTAAATAAAACGTAATAACTTTTGATGCTTTTGTGCTTAAAGGCCTTAAATGCTTGAACCCCGATAAATGCTGCTTGCAGCTTTAATTAGGGCCCAAGCCCTGAAAGGGCGAAGGCCCTATTGTTTTCGGTAGGATTATTAGGGCCCAAGCCCTGAAAGGGCGAAGGCCCTATTGTTTTCGGTAGGATTATTATTATTAGGGCCCAAGCCCTGAAAGGGCGAAGGCCCTATTGTTTTCGGTAGGATTATTAGGGCCCAAGCCCTGAAAGGGCGAAGGCCCTATTGTTTTCGGTAGGATTATTTATTATTAGGGCCCAAGCCCTGAAAGGGCGAAGGCCCTATTGTTTTCGTAAGGATTATTAGGGCCCAAGCCCTGAAAGGGCGAAGGCCCTATTGTTTTCGTTAGGATTATTATTAGGGCCCAAGCCCTGAAAGGGCGAAGGCCCTATTGTTTTCGTAAGGATTATTAGGGCCCAAGCCCTGAAAGGGCGAAGGCCCTATTGTTTCCGGTAGGATTATTTATTAGGGCCCAAAGCCCTGAAAGGGCGAAGGCCCTATTGTTTTCGGTAGGATTATTAGGGCCCAAGCCCTGAAAGGGCGAAGGCCCTATTGTTTTCGGAAGGATTATTGTTTATTATTATTAGGGCCCAAGCCCTGAAAGGGCGAAGGCCCTATTGTTTTCGGTAGGATTATTAGGGCCCAAGCCCTGAAAGGGCGAAGGCCCTATTGTTTTCGGTAGGATTATTATTATTATTAGGGCCCAAGCCCTGAAAGGGCGAAGGCCCTATTGTTTTCGGTAGGATTATTGTTTATTAGGGCCCAAGCCCTGAAAGGGCGAAGGCCCTATTGTTTTCGGTAGGATTATTAGGGCCCAAGCCCTGAAAGGGCGAAGGCCCTATTGTTTTCGGTAGGATTATTATTATTATTATTATTATTATTATTATTTTGTCAACCTTTCGGCCACTTTTGGGGCCCTTAACATGCTCGAAAACTCTTGAAATTTTGCACACAGGTCAGAACCCGCGGCCATCAGGGCCGGACTGAAGCTGGTACCCGGGCGTGGCAGGGGGGCTCGACAGCGCCCCCTGGAACGGGATCCGAACACTTGTCCATAAATCAGACACGCTTGCATGTAATAATATGAAACTCGGTACACATATAGATCTCATCGGGCCGAACAACTTTCGTGCTCTAAGTTTTACGCCAGCCCAACAGGAAGTCGGCTATTTAGGGTTGTTTGGAAACGCATGCTGTGGAATTTAATGTACTCCTCCTAGGGAATTCATCGATTCGCCTCCAAACTCGGTGTGCATGAAGTCAAGACATTGAGGATGCTAAATTGCGGACGGATTTTTGATATCTCGAACGGTTTGGCCGTGGCGAGGAAACGAATTTATGGCGAAAAAATGAAACAGGAAGTGTGTTATAACTTCTGCATACATTAACTGATCTTGATGAAACTTCAGCAGTGTGTTCGTTGTAAGAGGCCGATCGCACAGATGTGACTATTGTGAGTCAAAGTTATAGCGCCACCAACAGGCAGCAGGAAGTACATCACTATTAAAATGCTTTGAAATCACTGTCTTATTTTTACCAGATTTGCTTCAAACTTTATGTGTACAATGTAGACACACGGCAGATGTAAACCTGTGAAAGGATTATTGATATCTTAGATACTGTTGCCGTGGCAACGCATCAAACTTTAATATTCTTTTTTTATGCTTTTGAGACTCTTAACATACTTGAAATTGCATGAAACTCGACAGACACATCACATTTATTATCCAGTAGACATGTGCAAAGTTTCAGAAACGGGCGTGGTGAGGGGCTCAGTAGCGCCACCTTTAGTCATAAGTGGGGGGGTTAGTTTTATCAACAGCAACAAAACTTGGTATGTGTATTGTTCTCATCAAGACGGACAACTTTCTAATTTACATGAACCATCTCTGACCAACAGGAAGAGAGATATTTTGGTTTGAATGTGGATTTTCTGAAGAATTTTCTCTCCCTCTCTGTGTCTGTGTGTGTGTGAGGGGAGGGGGGGATTTGACTATTGCTTTTATATTGTTAATCAAGGTTTCAGGGGCTTTTGGGGTCCTTAACGTGCTCAAAAACTCTTGAAACTTTGCACACAGGTCAGAACCCACGGCCATCAGGGCCGGGCTGAAGCTGGGACCCGGGCGTGGCTGGGGGGCTCAACAGCGCCCCCTTGAACGGGGTTCTAAAACTTGATCCATATATCAAACACGCTCGCATGAATTAATATGAAACTCGGTACACATATAGATCTCATCGGGCCGAACAACTTTACCCCGGTCAAGTTTTACGCCAGCCCAACAGGAAGTCAGCTATTATGGGTTGTTTGGAAAACGCTTGCTGTGGAATGTGAAATACTCCTCCTAGAAAATTCACCGTGCCCCCTTCAAACTCGGTGTGCATGAAGTCAAGACATTGAGGATTCTAAATTGCGGACGGATTTTTGATATCTCGAACGGTTTGGCCGTGGCGAGGAAACGAATTTATGGCGAGAAAAGAGAAACACGAAGTGGAATAACTTATGCATACATTAACTGATCTTGATGAAACTTCAGCAGTGTGTTCGTGGTAAGAGGCCGATCAGATGGATGTAACTATTGTGAGTCAAAGTTATAGCGCCACCAACTGGCAGCAGGAAGTGTGTCACTTTCAAAATGTTTTTGACAAAAGTGGGGGGGTTAGTTTTACCCACAATTACAAAAATCAGTACGTATATTGGTCTCATCGAGCCGGACAACTTTCTAATTGACAGTTATTAGCTACGACCAACAGGGTGTCAGATATTTTGGTCTGAATATGGATTTTTTGTTAAATCAGCCTCTGAGTTTTTAGTTACTCCTCCTAAAAGGTTTATTTTATTCCCACCAAACTTTTTCAACATGATAAAAATATATTAATGATGCTAAATTGAAAACGGATATTGAATATCTCAAACGGTTTTGCTATGGCGAGGGATTAAATTAATGTCAAAAAGGAAGCAGGAAACATCTCATAACTTCTAAAAATGTAATTATACACCATTTATTTTTATATAAAATTATACAAATATTAGAACTAAACCTATTTTATTCTGTTTTTGCAATTCAAGAAGTATGAAAAAGTTAAAAACAGG
>NC_137131.1:27505808-27613308 GCF_949319135.1 Squalius cephalus | reverse complement strand
TGTATGAAATCAATGTCACAGTTTCAACTGTGATTGTATTCAGGAAATGACACTCGTCAAGTGAGGTTGCTTAACTGTATCATATGTTATAAAATATATAAAACCTCCATATTTGTAATTTTTATAGTCAGCAGGCCAATGTTGTTAACTGATTATTTTTAAAAATAAAATCTCAAACGGTTTTGCTATAGTGAGGGACTAAAGTAATGTACAAAAAGGAAACACTAAAAGCCTCATATATTCTAAAAATGTAATTAAACACCATTTATTTCTATATAAAAGTATACAAATATCACAACTAAACCCATTTTATTCTTTTTTTTTTCAATTTAATAATTATTTATAAGTTTAAAAATAGTAATTGTACTATTTAGTCCCATAAAAGTCAAGTCATACATAGGGCTATACTGCCCTCTTGTGTTCAAAATCAGGTAGGCCTATTGTATCTATATAAAAATATACTAGGTATGTGAAGGTGAGAATATTTTACCACAGGTTAATCGACGTGTGACACCGCTGGGGGCTTTTGAATTGCCAACTTAAAAACGAAAGTAAAATATGTTCGTCCGCACTGACATTGATAGTGATTGAGCGAGCGTTTCAAATGAATTCCTATGGAAGTAGGAATTAACTGAAAAACGTTCACTCTGTTCTGCTCGTTCCTCGCCGTGGATGCGCACCGTTATGAATGCCCGTGCAGCCATGAGCATTTTAGTTTCATTTTAAAATTAGCGCCTTTCGGGGGGTGGATTGCTTGGAATTATTTTACAAAAGCACAATGTTGTGTTTTATTGTGACTGTACACAAATATAAGTTAACACTTTGCAGTTTGAATGTCGTCCTGTATAATGACGGAGTATGTTTTTATGTGTCCACTGTTCAATCGCGCCCACGCCACACACACACACACACACGGTTTACTATCTTTGTGGGGACTCTCCATAGACTTAATGGTTTTTATACTGTACAAACTGTATATTCTATCTCCTCACACTAACCCTACCCCTAAACCTACCTATCCCAGAAAACTTTCTGCATTTTTACATTTCCAAAAAAACTCATTCTGTATGATTTATAAGCTTGTTTACCCATGGGGACCTCTATTTAGGTCCCCACTCTGACACGAGTCCCCATGAGTCTGTGTGCATTCAGGTTGAAGTCCCCACCGGGATAGAAAAACATGAACACACACACACACACACACACACACACACACACACACACACACACACACACACACACACACTCCAGCATTGCAATCTTGACATTGCAGCCTGTTCATTATAGACTTAATAAAATATAATAATAAAATGGTCAACCTAACATATAAAGATTACACTGCTCTAAATAGTCAGTAGTACAATTCGTACATTCACAGTAAGCACCGCTCCACTGTGAATTTTCCAAGCACATTTTTGCGCATGTGAAGAGGATAATTTTTCCCTTCGATATTGGAACGTGAGTGAAGTACAAAGCATATAATAAACAATAGTTTAGCATCCAAAAAAAGGTAATATATATATATATATATATATATATATATATATATATATAATATATATATATATACAGTGCTATGCATAAGTGAATACACCCATGCTAAAGTTGACTAAAAAGAGGAATAAAAAATCATATTTTGGAAATTGAACGTAATGCCTTAATTTAAAAAATTAGGAAAAATCCAACCTTTAAGGACACCAATTTTCTTTGTGAATGAATAATGTATCGTAAATAAATAAATGTTCTTCCTTAAAATACATGGTGCATAAGTTAGTACACCCCTATGTTAAATTCCCATAGAGGCAGGCAGATTTTTATTTTTAAGTATTTTTTTTTTTTTTAAATTTAGGATACTATGCATCCTGATAAAGTTCCCCTGGCCTTTGGAATTAAAATAGCCCCACATCATCACATAGCCTTCACCATACCTAGAGATTGGCATGGTTTTATTTCAGTTAGCCTAAAAGCTAGTTTGATTTGCATTGAGAGATGATCTTATGGAAAGTACCCCATGCCAATCTCTAGGTATGGTGAAGGCTATGTGATGATGTGGGGCTATTTTAATTCCAATGGCCAAGGGAACTTTATCAGGATACATAGTATCCTAAAAAAAATTTTTTTAAAAAACTTAAAAATAAAAATCTGCCTGCCTCTATGGGAATTTAATGTTTCAATTTCGTGATTAAAATGACATAATTTGGAAGCAGATAATTTCTTCACAAACAGCTCATTATGACTCAATGTTAGAATGCTGCACCTACACTCGATAGTGTTAATAGTGCAGCAGATTAGTAAAAAAATCGTTCACTTTGGTATAGAAGCATGAAATTTGGCACAGATACTCTCTAAGGGCCACTATTTTGGAAAAAGGCGTTGGCCACTCAAAAATTCAATATGGCGGCCATTTTTCAAAATGGCCGCCATTGCTATTCAATGCTTATTATATCAATTATTCAAACAGTGATCCAAGCATAAAATTTTATACAAATATACTCTCTAAAGGACATGTTAATAGAAAAAGATGCTTGTCCCTCAAAAAATCCAAGATGGCCGCCATTTTTAAAGATGGCCACTGTTCCTGTCGAATATTAAGGTGAGACATGGCAGGCAAAAACATTGTTTTTTTTTTTTACTGGTCAATTTTGAGATTTTTGGATATTTGTCTTCAATAACATGTCTTCTTTCAGACTGTGGTGAAAAAAAGTCCGAAATACACATTTAGGTCTTTATTTTACTACACTTTGTCTGTTTGCGTCTGTAGATTTCGCGTAAATTCAACAAAAGTTGTCGTTGTTAATCCTCCCGCCGATCCGCGATCTCTGTCTGCTCTCTGTCATCACAGGCACCGCTGGAAAGCTCTCTCTTCACTGTACAATGCTGTCGGATCCAAATATGGTCATTTCCTTTTTATCAGCAACCAATCGTGAAAGTAAAAGGGCTGAATGCGCAATCTCATTGGCTGATGATAAATCTTTAAAGCCCGTTTTCTCAAAATGACCTTTCTCTCATACCCCAAGTCTGAAATCTCCACTTCAGTAGCACCTATATACACCAATCTTTCCAGTCTTTTACCTAGTTATATTATGAAGACATTTACACAGGGATCTGTAAATATATTATTCCTAGCCTGATTTATATAACATTTTATTCCAAAAAACATGGCGAAAATCATTTTTTAAGGCTATTGACAGTATATTATGATTTACAGGATAACAAAAGTAGATATCCATAAATGCCTCTGTATTTTTTCCCCATCTAATATGTGAACACAATGAAAAAATAATTTTTAATCTGGCTTTATCCAATACTCAGATTTCATTTTAGCGCATATTTAATTAGATATTGCCTAATTTGCATATTTAAACATTAAATTACAGAAAACTTTTAATACATTTTTTCTCATCTTAATGTAGGTAATCAACTGGGAAAGTTTCATGGTGATATCTGCTAGCTATAATTTTTACCCTAATCACCCGTAGTGTCTCGCCTTAATTATTTAATTTGTTAAAATGGTGATGCAAGCATACAATTAGGCAGAAATACTCTTCAAGGAACACTCTCTTGGAAAAAGGTATGTGCCACTCAAAAATTCAGGATGGCCACCATTTTCAAGATGGCCACTATTTCTGTCAAATAGTTATAATGTCTGCTTTGTCTGCCTCCTCTTCTTTGACCTGTCCAGCTTAGTTAAACTTGCCAGGGATATAAAATCCCCGCCGGCATAGCTCTCAGGTTCAATGGAGTTCATACACAAGCCTCTCCACCACGGCAAGGTGTAGTCCACAGAGAGGAAGGGCCACTGTTAGAAAAAAGGATACGCTGCTGGTACAGGTTGCACATACAGTGGGGAGAACAAGTATTTTATTGCATGACATAAGTATTTGATCACCTACCAACCAGTAAGAATTCCGACTCTCACAGACCTGTTAGTTTTTCTTTAAGAAGCCCTCCGGTTCTCCACTCATTACCTGTATTAACGGCACCTGTTTGAACTCGTTACCTGTATACCTGTACACACACTCAATCAAACAGACTCTAACCTCTCCACAATGGCCAAGACCAGAGAGCTTTGTAAGGACATCAGGGATAAAATTGTAGACCTGCTTAAGGCTGGGATGGGCTACAGGACAATAGGCAAGCAGCTTGGTGAGAAGGCAACAACTGTTGGCGCAATTATTAGAAAATGGAAGAAGTTCAAGATGACGGTCAATCTCCCTCCATCTGGGGCACAATGCAAAATCTCACCTCGTGGGGCATCAATGATCATGAGGAAGGTGAGGGATCAGCCCAAAACTACACGGCAGAACCTGGTCAATGACCTGAAGAGAGCAGGGACGACAGTCTCAAAGAAAACCATTAGTAACTAGTGATCGACCAATATATCGGTCGGGCGATAAATCGGGCCGATATTTGCGGGTTTGACTATCGGCTGCTGTGTTCGCCGATAGTTTTTTTTCCCGGCATTAATTACAGACAGGCGTCCACAGGCAGCTCTGTGTTGCTGGAGAGCTGCAGTTCACGTGCAGCACATGCACTGACCCTCCCACACTAGCAGAGTGCTGGAAGCCTCTTCAAGACAACGGTTAGTTTTAAAATTTCAAAGCATCTTTTTAACTGTTTGACTTAGCTGAAATACACTTTGAAAGTGGAAACACGTTGCTCTATATGTGCGTGCAACTATAGCTAAGCAAATTTGTGGGTCCAAATGGAAAACGCAAATGCCTCATCTATAAAACTACTTGTCATTGTATTTAGGGAGCTGCAAATAGCTAAGTTTGAGGCTATCCATATGCATACGGCAGCTGTTACGAACACTGGTCATAGGATTAAATAATGCCGACGTTGTTCGGTGATTCCGTTATATTTGTGGGAGTTTTATTCAGAGACCACCTGGCTGAGGTTTGGACGTGTGCTCATAAAAGAAGCGACACGGTTGAAACACGCATGCGATGCAGCGCGTCTCGTTTGTCCAGGCGCTCCTATGCCGTGGTGAGATGAAAATATCTAAACTTTTCAGAATGCTGCAAGCGCACGCAGGTCATGTGACAAAAAAACAACTGACCTTTCCATGACAACATCGAAAGCTCGGCCGAACAGCGGATCATAGCTGGACAGGGCGGGTTTTTATTTCTCATCTCCATAAATATATGTAGTTGTAAAGGGCTAGAAATAAATTAATCCTTACTTCCTCATCATCATGGAGAGAGCAGTTCGTGGTTGCATAGCAACAACAGACGCAACCGCTTGTAGAAGTGGCGCGGCCGTGCTTTCCACACGTTTTAGACACGATCCCTAATTCATAATAAACTTAGAATCTATTTGGTTTAAAATCGTTTTTGTTTTGTTTAAAATGGAGATCACGATTACATATATCAGACAACTACACAGAATAACATGTTTCAGTCAAATTATTTTATTTATTATGCTTAAATATTTATTTTCAGAATTTATTTTCAGAATTTGAATTATGCTTAAATGTTTTTCAGTATTTTCAGCACTGAACTTTTTTTTTACTTGTTCTACCTCACGTTTGTCAAATATTGTTTTTTTTTAAGTTCAATAAATGTTCCTTTCTTAATTGAGACTTGTAACAGTTGTTATCATTATATATTATATAGGCCTATGTGTAATTGTTATGATGTAAACTGAGTGAGCAAAAGAAGAAACGGCTCCAAATATCGGCCCAAGAAAATCGGCAGCCCGTATCGGTCATCGGCTAAGGCTGATGAAAAAAAATCGGTATCGGCATCGGCACTAAAAAATCCATATCGGTCGATCCCTATTAGTAACACACTACGCCGTCATGGATTAAAATCCTGCAGTGCATGCAAGGTCCCCCTGCTCAAGCCGAAGCATGTCCAGGCCCGTCTGAAGTTTGCCAATGACCATCTGGGTGATCCAGAGGAGGAATGGGAGAAGGTCATGTGGTCTGATGAGACAAAAATAGAGCTTTTTGGTCTAAACTCCACTCGCCATGTTTGGAGGAAGAAGAAGGATGAGTACAACCCCAAGAACACCATCCCAACCGTGAAGCATGGAGGTGGAAACATTATTCTTTGGGGATGCTTTTCTGCAAAGGGGACAGGCCGACTGCACCGTATTGAGGGGAGGATGGATGGGGCCATGTATTGCGAGATCTTGGCCAACAACCTCCTTCCCTTAGTAAGAGCATTGAAGATGGGTCGTGCCTGGGTCTTCCATCAGGACAACGACCCGAAACACACAGCCAGGGCAACTAAGGAGTGGCTCCGTAAGAAGCATCTCAAGGTCCTGGAGTGGCCTAGCCAGTCTCCAGACCAGAGTTTCCGCTAGAAAAAAATGGTGCCGGTCAAAGTGACCGGCAGAGGTTTCGTTTTCCGGACATTTTGAAGATATGCCGGTCAAATATCGCCTCTTAATTAGTCAAGTTGAGGAAAACTGGAGGAAGGCTATGTAACTTAAAAAATGACATAATCAGGCCGAACGCAACATGTTTAGGCTATTAGTCTAACTTTCAAATTAAAAAACGGAAAAAAAAATGAACGTCTGATTGCCGTTAATCAACGCCAGTTGTTTTTTTATGGTTTCACATTCATAGTTTAACGAACCAATCCCCCTTCCCCACATAAAATATCTGAAGCCTATTGTTTTTACTCAAGCGAACTTCCCAGTGTCTCTCCACAACTTGCAATGCGCATAAGCCGCGTAACCTTGTTCTCCGCAAGGCGACTTCGCTGCTTCGTCTTGATCCGATTCTGCAGCGAGAACCCCCTCTCTGCAGGAACACTCGAGACCCATTTTCTACTATGGTTATGTACGTTTCTTCATTCGGATCTATTTGCGATCCATTCCATTCTAAACAAACAACGCAGTTTATATGCTTCGTCCTTGTTTCATTATTCATTAAGATAACTAATAAATGCGCGCATAATTATCAGTGAACTTGATAAATGTTGCAGATATGTTTTACATGCATGCACAAACAAATGCCTTTCAACATATGTGTGCAAAATTCAGAATAAAATGAATGTGCAGCAATTTGTACAAATAGAGAGTCTAGGTCTACTATACGTGTTGTAGCCATTAAATGAGCTGATTTAGTTTAATATTTGTTAAAATATTATAATGTTATTTTTTTAATTTATGTTGATTATGAAAAGTGAACCGCACGAGTAAGATAGGATGCGCAATATCGAGAGACATGGAGCGGGTCAGACATGATTTTGACCACTTAATTAAGTTTGGTTTTGTAGAATGACTTTTTTGAAGTGAATTTCGTTTTGTATAAATTGTATCTTAATTTTAATAATTTTTTTATCAACCAATTGCCTGTATTTAATAAATAAGCAGCAAAATATAGCAGACGATAGGCCTAATCATGGAGGCGCCCGCGCGGTCACTTGCATTGCTCGTGAACTGGAGCGCATCTCATCCTAATTTAACGAAACTCAGCGTAAGCCTCACAGACATGAAATATATCTTAAGAAAGCTTGAAATGTCTTTTTAACAATTTAAAACGAAAAGAAATAGGCTACTCTCTGATTATGTAATCCACGATGTGCATTTCTCTCTAGGCGCGTTCACTAAGGAGATGGCGATCGTCAACTTCATCTTTACAGCTGTTGTTGCTGTTAATAAACTAAAAATAATAGGCCTATAATTTTATTAAACAATAAATGAAATGAAATTGTAATTGTATTAAAAAAGCAACCAAAAAATCCTGTTAATTTTTTTTTTTTTTTTTTACCTATACGCATTAAATTCAGGTAGGCTACGGAGTCACTGCCCTCAGTGCCCAGAAAAGCGCTGAAACGGAGATGAAGGGGGAACCCGTTTTTATTTATTTTTTGGCTTATTTTAACTGGCCCATCCAGTTTTCTGGAGGTGCACCTCAAAATCCTGGCGCCGCTAGTGCTTCGCAGCGGTCTGATATCAAGAAATAACAGACCGCATTCCACATTGGAATTCAACCAAGCCATGTAATAATGTTTCAAACGGTAAAGCCTGTTTCTTTATAACATAGCCAAAGGTCGGTGTATTTTTGCTTTATACATTTTAGGCTTATTCTCAAATTCAGATTGTGTTAGGGGGGCGGGATTATAAGGCAATTTTAATCGGACAATTTGACCGGAGAGATTTAATTTTGTCGGACATTTCATTTTTTTCCCGGCCAATGTCCGGCAATTACCGGACAACGGAAACCCTGCTCCAGACTTGAACCCAATAGAAGATCTTTGGAGGAGCTGAAAGTCCGTATTGCCCAGCGACAGCCCCGAAACCTGAAGGATCTGGAGAAGGTCTGTATGGAGGAGTGGGCCAAAATCCCTGCTGCAGTGTGTGCAAACCTGATCAAGAACTACAGGAAACGTATGATCTCTGTAATTGCAAACAAAGGTTTCTGTACCAAATATTAAGTTCTGCTTTTCTGATGTATCAAATACTTATGTCTTGCAATAAAATGCAAATTAATTACTTAAAAATCATACAATGTAATTTTCTGGATTTTTGTTTTAGATTCCATTTAAGATTGTAAGTGGGAAAACCTGCAAAATCAGCAGTGTATCAAATACTTGTTCTCCCCACTGTATCTGCGAGAGGGAAGGCGGAAGGACCATCAGAATTAAGACTGGTTTCAACAATATAGGTGACCAGTTCAGAAAGAGCCATAAGAAAGATGGCTGGTTGAATCGTTTCACTCTGTGACTCTTTCTCAAGCCTTCTGAGGTTGAGTTTCTCTCTGTTGTAAAGATGAATGAGACACAAATGATGGTATTTCAGCTCCTGTGCAATGGCATCAGCACCACTTAGTTGAGACAATAATTTAGCATCATTCAGTGTTTGTGCACATTCATGTAGTCTGTCATTCAGCTGCAGTGTCATTACCTGATGTAGGTCAGATTCAGGAGATATGTTATCACAAAAAAAGCAAACCTGATCATCTAGACTTTTCTGCATCATGGTTCTGCGATGCTTTGTTTGGCCTTCATCTGTCTCACTACATTGAGCATCGGATTGTTGCTTCTGGGCACGAAGTAACTTTGTGTTGTTGAACCGAAGTCGACAATTGTAGTGATACTTTGCTTGGTTCCTTCTCAAAGTAGCTTCTATACCACCACCTTCATCCAGTCGTTCCAGGTCCAGGGTCATTGGCATTTTGTTCATCTTGTGAAAGAGTGGAATGTTGGTGGCAATCATTTTATAGCCATCATGTTGAGTAACATGATGGGTAGGTGGTGATTGGAGGGGTTCCTTTGTGTCTGTCTGACAAAGACAACATTTCATCCAATCAGTTGGCCTCTTGGCTGACATGGGATTTTCATTTGCCATTTTGGAGGTTTGTTGTCTGATTAAGGCCGAGGGGTTATCCTTTTAACACCTTAATCATAGACATAGTACACATTCAGGTATGGGATACAACTAGGTACGGGTCACCTACACCTAGCCCGATCATTCATCCAGTGCCATTTAAGTCCCGTGTGATCTGTACACCTTCCAGGTAAGCATACATGAACAAGTCATGTATTGCCCCGCTTACCCTTGGCTCGGCTCTCCCACGCTGGCACAACCTGTCAATTCAGGTGCGGCTATCTAAATACATCTATTACTAGCTAATTAATGAGGGGCTGTTAGAAAGCATTTGGGACACTAAACTTAGCTATACTATTACTACTAGTCAAGAACTACAGTGAAAGTAGAACTAGATCAGCTGACACTGAATCCCATGCTGAGTTCCACAGCAGTGAAGTCACCAGTGTGCCCTGGTTGTGTAATGACGTTCACTCTATTAAACAAAACCTTCCTTAACACATTAAATTGAGCTCTGACAGAAATGGTGGCCATCTTGAAAATGGTCGCCATCTTGAATTTTTGAGTGGCACACATCTTTTTCCATGATAATGTTCCTTTAAGAATATTTGTACCAAATTTCATGATAGCATCACCATTTGAAAAAAAAAAATATTAAGGATTCAAGAAAAATGGCGGCCATCTTGAAAAATGGCGGCCATCTTGAAAAATGGTTGCCATCTTGAATTTTTGAGGGACAAGCACCGTTTTCCAAAAAAAAAACATTCTGAAGAGAGTATTTTCACAAAATGCTATGCCTACATCACTGTTTGAACGATTGACATAATGAGCATTTGACAGAAATAGCCATGTTGAATTTTTGGATGGCCAACGCCTTTTTCCCAAAGAGTGACCCTTAGAGAGTATCTGTGCCAAATTTCATGCTTCTATACCAATTTGAACGATTCTCTCGAAATATGCCATTAATCTGCTGCACTATAATAAGATCAGCGCAACGCAGACCACTGCATTGACAGCGTGAAACATATGATCTGTCTACGGCCAGGGCTCAGCGGAAGACAGAAAATGCCGGTCCAGCGCTGATTGAGGAATTAAATTTGAAAATAAAAGACAGTTTGACATCTTTTTTCTCGCATCTGTGAATTTATTTTTTAATCATTTGCTCTGAGATGAAGCGAATATATTTGTGCGGGAATTTCTCGCACTATAAAAGCTAATCTTGCGGGAATGGTTTAAATTATGCGCAATCCCCACATTCCCGCACCGAAATTCAAGCCCTGAAATGGCAGCGGGATGTGTAACTCTAGCATATGGCGCATGTCATATAAAGTTAGGCAAGGCCAAACAGCGTTATCCATGTTGTTGCGATTGCATTGCTAGAGTAAGCTAATAGTGAAACTGATAGCGTTTTTCATTTAATTACAATATGAGGACTGACGGTAGGCTATAAAAATATCAGCGTTTCTGTGTAGGTGATAACAACCATCTTGACAGCAGCAATCAAAGCATCGCTAATTACGGTAGACCTTAATTTGAGATAGTAAATTTGTTCCTAATCAAAGGGAACACTCAACCACAGAACAGCTGGGTGAGTTTTGTATTGGCTTATTGGATACAGTAAATTAAGACTGTCAACTTCTTTTCAATACTATTTCATCAACCAAAACACTCCCACTCTCTGCTGTATATTCATAATAGAGCCCGACCAATATGGATTTTTGGGCGCCGATGCCGATACCGATAAAAAAAGCCAGATACCGATATATCGGCCGATATTATTTATGTGTATATTATAATACAGTAGCAATATTATTTATGTGTATTATAGTACAGTAAGTTTGGACACACTTTCCAATTGGTGTATGTGTACAAAATTTTGATGGGTACTGTATATAGAATACACAGTATAAACAGAATAAATATATAAACGTTTTGCAATGATCACTCAAATGTGGTGATCAAACACTTGTGTGACAAAGATATGTAATGGAGGCATGGTGAATGATAGAATGAGAATTTGAGCTGTAACCAAACTAGTTTGCATTGCATTTGCTGTTTACTGTTGCATAATCTTCACTAACGACTTTGTCTTTTAATTTAGTCATGTTATTTAAAACATAACTTGTATCAATAAATATATCAAAAGTGTCACTGACAAAACCTTTTCTTCTATTTTTAATCTTAATTTCTCTAATATCTACCAGTGGAGGAAGAACTCAGATCTTTTTAGTAAAGTAAAATTAATAATATCATAATGAAAACGTTTATAATTACATATGTACAGTAGTTTTATACTATTTTAAATAAGCAAAATGTACTAAACGTGAAACTAGGCTATAGGGCTGGACCCGAATATTTGAATATTCGTTCGGTGGGTTGGTATTCGATTTGAAAATTTGACATTCGTTTTTTTTTTCACATCTGGGATCCCCGCGAAACAGTTCTCATTCGCGCTTGAATAAGGCCGGCGACACACTGACTGCGTGGCATGGCCATTTTTATTTCGGCTCCCATGTTAACAGGTTGGAGTTTGCACACTGCCTGCGTGAGACGCGTCTCTTAGGCGCGGCTCGAGCCACGCGGAAAACGGTGCATGCTAGAAATAGAACTGACGCGCAAGTGTTCCAGAGCGCAGAACAGCGGAGTTTGTATGGACGAAGTGCATGTCTGAGCTTGTGTTTTGGGTTAAGCTGTGTTGCTTTGACATTGTGGAAAATAGAATAATAGAAACAAAATGTATTAGCCTTTTTACACGTTATTATCAATCTAAATTAATCTCGTTTTTTTAATTTAACTTAATTTCGTTTCTTTATTTAAATTTCGTTTTTCTTTATTTAATTTTCGTTTCTTTATTTAAATTTCGTTTTTTCTTTATTTAAATTTCGTTTTTCTTTATTTAAATTTCGCTTAATTTCTTTATTTAAATTTCGTTTTTCTTTATTTAAATTTCGTGTTTTCTTTATTTAAATTTCGTTTTTTCTTTATTTAAATTTCGTTTTTCTTTATTTAAATTTAGTTTAATTTCTTTATTTAAATTTCGTTTTTCTTTATTTAAATTTCGTTTTTCTTTATTTAAATTTCGTTTTTTCTTTATTTACATTTCGTTTTTCTTTATTTAAATCTACCCTTTACTGTGTCAGTAATTTTGTTAGTCAGAAAAATATTAGACTACCTTAAAAGTATTGCTTAATTTAACAGACTTGTGTGTGTGCGTTTTATATCACTAATGCAGTGTCCATTCTCGGACGCATTCTCTGACTGTGAGGTGCGCCGCTTCCCGCTCGCGCTGTTCTGTAGTTTACTAAAAGTGTATTAATTCTGAACGTGTTGCGTCTCGCGTGTCCATCTGGCTACTCTTAATGCAAAATGGCCCTATATAAAGTGTTATAATTACATAAATTATTGGAATATTGCTTGATGTTGTAACGTAGCAGAATGAGCTTTAACACTGTGTCTACACTGGACGCGGCCATTATTTTTTTGCCACTTTTGCCCGTTCTTTGTGACAGCTTTTAGGTGCTTTATTGGCAGCGCCATCCTTACATAAATCACTGCACGCTGCATTTTTTTAAATATTAATTTATCGGCCATTATAAATGCCGATACCGATAGTTAGGAAAATGCCTAATATCGGCCGATAATATCGGCCCGCCATAAATAACCAATTATTTCAAAACCAACAACCAAGCCACATAAACAATGCCACTGGAACTAGTCTACATTGCAGACATGTCTCTTAATGCACATAACTTTTCACCTTTTTGCACAATCTTGAAAAAAGTACTATTGTTGAAATTCTCAGATCAAGCAAACTTCAACGCACCCTTATCCACTACCTGCTAACGTTAGTGAACCGCACCCGAGCAAGCACACTTCGCAGTTCCTCCGGAAATGCATTTTTCTAGTTATATATAATATTTTATTATATTGCCTGTAACTCAAGTAGTCTTGAAAATATCTTAATATCCTTTTAGATTTAGGTTTTTAACAAACTTTTCTTTTGGTATCCATATTTTTAAGGCCATATTTGGTTCAAATCCATATATTGGAATCTCAATATGTCTCTAAGAGTAAATTGTTAAATTGTACACATTTTCAGTGGTTAAAAACCAAACGTGGGTAACTTTGCATACTGCTGATTTTTTTTATTTCAAAGAAGAACAGCTGAAGAACAAATAATGTTCCAGAAATCTATCTAGTTTTTCTCGATCAAAACAATTGCATAGAACATACCAGTCTGAGTGTTTTTAAATCTTAATTTCCAAGGCCGTATATGGTTCAATCTGGGTTGGGCGGTATTACGGTAATATCGTATACCGCGGGGTCTTAAAATAGCAACGGTATCAGTTTCAATACCGTCATTACCGGCACTTATATATAATATATAAATATAATTTATTTAATGCCTAAAAATGATTATGTGTGGTTGTCATCAAGTGACAGTGTGGAGGAGAGAGAGAGAGAGAGAGAGAGAGAGAGAGAGAGAGAGAGAGAGAGAGAGAGAGAGAGAGAGAGAGAGAGAGAGAGAGACGTTTAAAATTCTTTACTCAATCAAAAATTACATTACACACTCAACATTAATACAATAAATGTTCAAAAGTAATCACCAAACAAATGATAAAGAGTTTTCTTCACAAAACACAAACAAACCGCTATTTACACACCATTTGTTCATAAATGCACCCATATTTCCGGTAGTTTAAAAAAAAATATATTCTGCCCTTATTCTTGATTCAACAAGTGCTGTAAACAGAGTCAAAACTTTAACAATTCTTCCTTCCAGAGCAAGTCTGCAAGTCTTCCACATAGCTAATTTTGCTTGCCCAAGTATAAAATTAGCAACAGTACAGCGATCCTTGTTCACTTTAGAATACCTACAGCCATAAATAAAAAGTACTTTGTTAAACTCAAAACCCAGCCCATCAATAATTCTTTCCAGCAATGCCAAAAGTGGCACTAACCTTGGACATTCAATAAAAACATGAAAGACCGTTTCATGACTATTACAGGCATGACACAAGGGCAGAACATTCGAGTTGAGTTTGGACACAAAAGCATTAGTGGCTAGCACACAATGTAATATTCTCCATTGCAAATCACCTGAACGTTTTGGAAGAGGACTTTTATAAAAGAGCCTCCAAGAAGGAGAAATATCGTCTGCAACTGTGAGTTTTTCTCTCCATTTTGTATCAATTCTGTCATGAAGATCCTTAAAATACGCAGTTTTTACACAGGCCTGATACATGTCTTTTTTCCCCACAGAATGGAACAGTAGCCCTTTTAATCTCTCAAAATTTAGCAGCTTTCCAACCTGCCTGGTTTCAGGACAAACTCCAGGGCACACACCTAAATCAGGAAAATCAAGATGTGTAGGCCCACCCTCTAGAGAAAGCTCTACAAACTGCAAAAGAGGAAACGGAAGAGCAGCTTTCAAACCTGAAATCATCCGCTCTACCACCCTCACAGACCTCACATCAACCTGACTGGCAATATCTTCTGCTGATCTCCACTCTTTTGAGTCTACATTAATCAAGTGCCCCACTTTAGTAAAGCCTTTCTTCATGCATAACTTAACTATACTATTAGACGCAAACATTTCCTAAAAAAGGATTAAAAAACAGTGGTTCATTCAAGCCATAATGATCATTTTCAGACCTATACAACCTAAACACTTCCCAAGATTTCAAAACCGATGCATAAAAATTTGCACCAAATGTGACATTTTCAATAAACGGTGACATCAAAAACAGTTGCTTATCAAGATCACTATTACAAAGGGATCTTAGTAAAGTTAGTCCAAAAGACACCCAAGGGATAAAATCTCTAGAAAAAAGCAGCCTTTGTGCAGATTTTAGTCTCATGGCTCTGATTTTAGCTGATAGTTCAATCAGTCCTTGACCTCCTTCATTTACTGGCAAATATAGGATTCCTGAAGGAAGCCAGTGGAAACCATCCCAAAAAAAATCCACAAAGTCCTTCTGTAGTTTTTGTAGTAGTTCTTTCGGGGGGTCGATAACAGTCAAGCGATGCCACAGCATAGATGCTGCTAGATTGTTAACAACAAGAACCCTTCCTCTGTATGACATTTGTGGGAGAATCCATCTCCATTTCTGTAAACGACCAGCCACCCTTTCATAAACGCCTTCCCAGTTTTTCTGCATGTATTGCTCTGTTCCAAGAAAGACCCCCAGCACTTTAAACCCCTCTGAACTCCCAGGGGCAGCGCTGGGGAAGTTTAGGAACTGGCCTACCTTCTTCCTCCCATTGGCCTAATAACAACGATGCACTTTTTTCCCAGTTGACTCGAGCTGAGGAGGCTTTTTGATACATGTCAAGAGCCACTTCCAGCTCACGCACATCTTCATTGGATCTTATTATGACAGTGACATCGTCAGCATAAGCACTGAGTTTAACGGATACCATCTCTGATATAAAAACGCCCGCCGTTGAAACTCCACAAAGTTGACACCTCAGAACAGTTAGCAACGGTTCAATGGCTATGGCATATAAAATACCTGACATACTGCATCCCTGCCATATGCCTCTGCCAACTGAAAAAGGTCTTGTAAGTGAACCACTTAATTTTAAGAAACTATAAATATCAGTATACAATAATTTAACATAAGAACTAAAAACAGAACCAAAACCGAAAGCTTCAAAACATTTAAAAAGAAACTCATGATCCACACGATCAAAAGCTTTCTCCTGATCTAAAGATAAAAAACCCACATTAACATTATTGTCTCTGGCAAATGAAATCAAATCACGAAGCAGAAACAAATTATCAAATATTGTGCGTTTTGGAATACAAAATGACTGGTCTGGGTGAATTATTGTCGATATATGGAGTTTTAATCTATTAGTTAACGCTTTTGACAGAATCTTATAATCCACTCCAAGCAACGACACTGGTCGCCAGTTTCTTATATCCGCAAGATCCCCCTTCTTGGGTAACAAAGTGATAAGTGTTCTTCGTAGACTCAGCGGTAAGGTGCCTCTTTCAAAGCACTCTAAGAAAACTGAGAACAAGTCTTCTCCAATCACTGACCAAAACTGTTTATAAAATTCTGCCGTTAAGCCATCCAATCCCGGAGCCTTTCCAGAAGACATGTCTGTAATAGCAGCAGTCAATTCACTTAAGTGCAAAGTCTGATCAAGCTTGGCCTTATCACTCTCCATAAGATGAGGTAAATCCTGTAGAAGTGTTTCTGTTATCTCGCCATCACATGGCTCTGCTTTGTACAGGTTTTCATAAAAAAGCAGTGCTTGAGCAATTATTTCATGTTCATCAGTTGTTTCACCTCCTTCAGGAAGTTTCAGACGACTTAAAGCTACACTGTGTGATTTTTACCCCCATCTAGCGGTGAAATTGTATATGACTACCCAGTGAATTTAGTTTCTGTTCCTCTCAATTCCGAGGGCGTTTTAACTCCTACGGTGGCCGTATTATTCCAAGATTAACATGGCTTCCAGTTATCGACTTCGTCCATGACAATAATAAACAATACGTCTAAAATGAATAAAACTACAGGACAGATGTCAGGAGGTAAACGTCACCCTTGGAATCGGCTTAGTCAGATTAATCAGATTAGGCTAACGTTACAATGTGTACAAAGTAAAAGCAATTAAAAATAACTCAAATTTACAGTGTCCTTTTTTTTATATAGCTTAAAAAATTGCGCCTTTAAAACTATTCATTACCTGTGATCCGTCGCAGCACAGATTTATGTTACAAGGTAAACAATACTTTTTCACCATTGACGTGAGGATGAAGTTATACTAGAGGTCGTTCTGGCGTTATGCACAACCATGCTATGGTTAGACAAGCAACTATAAAACTTTGAATTTACACAAATGAATTACAACAGGCTGAATTACCTGTCGAGAAGAAAGCAGGCAACCTCGGCGTCCGTTTTAAAATCTTTTCTCCTCATGAGCTCTTTCCATCTGGGAAAAGTTACTCCAATATTGACTATGGTCTTGCTGATTTGTCTGTCGCGTTGACATTTTAATTCTCTCTTTCAAATGTGAGTACGCACACACACACACCACACTATCTTTCAAATCTGCCGGCACTCGCGAGCTCGCGAGTAATCTCCCCCTCGCATTCGTCACGGTGTCACTGAGTGAAAAACGCAAAAGGCGAAGCTTGAATTTACAGGCATGTCCCTCTTTGGCTAATGTAGTTTCAAGATGGAGGGGCAACATGGCGACCGGCATTCAAACCCCTCACCCGTATGTACTTTCAATGGCAGATTATAAACTTAAGAGAATACTTTATTACTTGAAAGAAGTAAATATACATTAATGAGCACATATATTTTTGAAAGAACTAAGTGTTTTTTGCTAAAAATCAACTAAAAAAGTTACACAGTGTAGCTTTAAACTTTTTCTATCAACAACTTTCTTCTCCAAATTGAAAAAAAAAGATGTTGGGGCATCCATGCAATTAAAGGATGTAAACCTTGCCCGAACCAGAGTCTCTTTTGCTTTCTCTTCCAGGAGATTGTGGAGAAGAATTTTCCTAGTTTCCAATACTTCAACAGTACTTCCATCATATTGTTCAATGTTCAGCTGCAAAATGTCCTGTTCAAGTTGTCTCATTTCGCTTCCAAGAGTATTCTTATTATGTGCAGTATACTTCTGGCAAAACATCTTGACTTGAACTTTACTAATATCCCACCACTGACTCAGGGATTTATACTGAGACTTACTCTCTCTCCACATCTCCCAGAAAAGTGTAAAAGAGTGCACAAAGTTGTGATCCTGCAAAAGCTTATTGCTAAAGCGCCAGTAGGGGCATTTAAATGTGCTCTGTGCAGAAGTGATATTGACAGACACATAATGATGGTCTGAGAAAGGAGTAGGAATAATAGAACTATCAAGAAACTTCTCACAAAAACATAAATTCTGTCAAGTCTTGCTGCAGAAACCCTATTTGAATTTACTTTTGTCCACGTATATTGTTTTACATCAGGAAAAGCTTCTCTCCAAACATCCACAAGATCATGATAAATTATCAATTTTCTAAAAACTTCTGATGACGGCCTATGAGGTTCTTCATGATTTCTGTCCACTGTGTGATCTAAAGTGCAGTTAAAATCTCCAGCCAAAACAATAATTCTCCCCTGTGGGACACTGCTTAATGCTGTATGAAGTTTCCCAAAGAAAAGTATACGTTCAGTCCCAATATTGGGGGCATATACATTGAAAAGTGAAAAATCGAGCCCATGTAACGCAACATCTACTCTCTGCATTCTACCTGGTAGAACATCAAAAACGCTCACATTTTGTTCCTTAAAGGGGGGGTGAAATGCTCATTTTCACTCAATCTCCTGTTAATCTTGAGTACCTATAGAGTAGTATTGCATCCTTCATATCTCCAAAAAGTCTTTAGTTTTATTATATTTATAAAAGAAAGATAGGCTGTACCGAGTCTTTCCGGAAAAAACCGAGCGGCTGAAGGCGGGCCGTGTGGGCGGAGCTAAAGCTGTGCTAACGCGCCGAGCTAACTTAGTAACAACACACAGAGACATTTGAAGCAGTTTTACTCACCGCCCGGTTCCAACCACGACCACGAACCTTTATCATTGTGACTGCTCGATCCTTAAGCATTAGACGATCTACAAATCCGTCGATCTGGGCTTTGTTTATAAAACAATCATCGTCGAAATGCAGGGAACAAACAGTCTTGCACAACCTCCGTTGATGCTCTGGAAAAACAAACTCCATCCACTGGTCCCTTAGCGCTGGGTTCTTTGGAAATCTGTGCAGGGTTGTCTTGCCCTGGCAACCAAAAACCCACTTCTTTGGTGACACTGACTTCCCTAAAGCCGAGCATAGCGCTTTGATGGGCGTACTGCTTTCGCTCTCTTGCTCTGGTCTACGGTTGCGCGCGCGCCTTCCGGAAAAATGCCCTTAGGACCCGTATAAGGAAATTCCGCTACATCTGACGTCACAAATGCCCATACTTGAAAAAAACTTTCCGAAACTTGTGACAAACCGGAAGGAGCATTTTTGGAACAGAAATACTCCTTCAAACATACAATTTAATTTTTGAAACTTTGTCCATGTTTAGCATGGGAATCCAACTCTTTAACAGTGTAAAAAACTCAGTATGCATGAAATAGCATTTCACCCCCCCTTTAAACTCAGCTCCAAGAAGAATAGCCACTCCTGCACTATTACTTGAACCATGACTCAAAACACCCTGTCCATTCCATCCACTCTGCCACTGGATTTGATTATTAACATCCGTGTGAGTTTCTTGTAGAAAAACAACACTACTCTTTTTCATAAAAATATACTCAAAAAGACTAGTCCTTTTCAAAGCCTCACGACACCCATTTATATTTAAAGAGCTAAATTTCAAAGGTGCCATGAAAAAGAGTAAAAGATAACCACACAATAAAAAAACTCCACAAGGGTTATTTGACAACCAAAACATACTCATTTTTTACTTTGCAATTTCAAAGAACTTCTAACGTTGCTAAGAAGTTTCTTGAGACGGTACCGTTTTGGTTTATCAAGCTCATCAAAAGAAGCCTTCTTCATAGCCAAGGCGCCGGACAATAAAAACAATTTTACATCAGGGAAATACGAATCAATTCTCGGTTTACGTAGTCCTTTTGTAGTATCTAAAAAGTGATTAATCTGCTGAAGTGAATAAAGTTTGATCTTACCTCCAGAGATGAGCTCCGAATCCTCCCCGTAATTAGGCTACTCATTAAATCCGTATCATCATGCTCATTCTCAGAGTCATCCATTATACAACGAGGCTTGAGATGAAATGTCATCTTTACCCTGTTTAAACAATTCCTCAGTAGTAGTATCACTCTCCATTTTATCAGGCTGCGCCTGTCCTCCATCGCAAATCAAATCAGTTTCAGGCATGGGGCTGCAAACCCACCTGTCCCGAGCTCGTCTCCGGCAGTGTTTCGGCGGGAGCATGACTCGGGCCGGCTTCCTCCTCAACAGCCTCCTCCAGGCCGTCTCCAGAGGCCTCCAGCACCCCAGTCCCCTCGGGCAGAACACCGGGCGCAGAGATCGCTCCGTCCCGCTGCGGTTCTGATGCCACAGCGGTCGCAGCATCATCCGCGCCGGCCGCCCTCTCACTGTTCTCCGCACCGACAGCCGGTACCAGAGCCGGAGCTGGTTTATCTCGCCTCGGGCAAGTTTGTCTGACATGTCCAAACTCACCGCACACAAAGCACTTCATTGACTCTGAACTTATAAATACATCCTTTCCCTCAATACTCAACTTCGCTGACAGATTTCCCAGCTAACAGGGGACGTCCCCCGGACTTTTCGAACGTCCCCTTAGGTCCGCATTTGGTCCGCTTTGTAACGTTCCCGAGCGGACGTTCGGAGGACGTCCGTATTTGGTCCGCTTTGTAACGTTCGCTGACGGACATTCCGATGACGTCCGCATTTGGTCCGCTTTGTAACGTTCGCTGACAGACATTCCGATGACGTCCGCATTTGGTCCGCTTTGTAACGTTCGTTTACGGACATTCCGATGACGTCCGCATTTGGTCCGCTTTGTAACGTTCGGTGACAGACGTTCTGAGGACATTTGTCCGGGCCAGTGTGCGAACGTCCCTATTTCGTCCCTCACCTGCCATTTCCATGACAACACTTGCAAAATCCAGTTGCACATGCGTTTTCTTTTATCATCAGACCTGACAGCTTGCAACTCAGACAAAAGAATAATTAAACAAAAATATAAATGCAAATAAACTAAAAATATTTGAATGAATTGTAAAATTAAGTTTGTTAAAAATGTTAGTGTTTTAATGTTATGTTAAGATAATAAACTTAGTAACTTCTATCACTAGTTAAAGATGTAATCAAATCACGAGACTGTTTTCAGCGTTATAATTTAAACATCAAAATATGATAATTGATTCAAATATCATATTTTAATATGTGACCCTGGACCACAAAACCAGTCTTATGGGTAATGTTTTTATTATTATTATTGAGATTTATACATCTGGCCACGAACGTGACTCCTAAACGAAGACCATCAGATGGTTAAAGGACAAGTTCGGTATTTTACACTTAAAGCCCTGTTTACAGATCGTTTCTGATGAAATAGAACGGTTAAGAGTAAATTTTGGACAAATGCTGCTGTCCCGAGAATTTTAGGTTTCTTTCGCTTTCCCCCCCACCAGTAGACTTGGTGTATAGGTGCACTCGAACACTCCTTCCTAAAACACATTAAACTTTCGTTTACAAAAACGTGAAACTCACCGAGTGGTCAGGGGTGTTCACTGATATGCTCACACAAAAATCGCTGCAAAAGATGCTTTCCAACAGGTTTTATCGTAGTTTTTGTCTCCTCCATTGACTTGCATTGGATGTGCTGTGAGGTACGGTATTACTCCGCGCCGGAAACTGAAATGGGGTTCAGGGGTTGTTTTCTTCTTCTTCTTCGTGTTTTTTTTTTTTTTTTTTACGGCGGATCGCAAACAATGAAATGCCAGTGGTTTGCTTGCAAAGGTGCATTATCGCCACCAACTGGGCTGGAGTGTCTATTATTCAAGCTCTCAACGGAAGAATCTACGGGTGTGAGGCGTTTGGAAAAATAGCTCCACAGTTTTACAACGAATGTTGGAAAGCATATTTTGCAGCGATTTTTGTGTGAGCATATCAGTGAACACCCCTGACCACTCGGTGAGTTTCACGTCTTTGTAAACGAAAGTTTAATGTGTTTTAGGAAGGAGTGTTCGAGTGCACCTATACACCAAGTCTACTGGTGGGGGGGAAAGCAAAAGAAACCTAAAATTCTCGGGACAGCAGCATTTGTCCCAAATTTAATCTTAACCGTTCTATTTCATCAGAAACGATCTGTAAACAGGGCTTTAAGTGTAAAATACCGAACTTGTCCTTTAAGGTGGGATTCGTGGGAAATGTACAAAATATCTTCATGGAACATGATCTTTACTTAATATCCTAATGATTTTTGGTATAGAAGAAAAATCTATAATTTTGACCCACACAATGTTTTGTTGGCTATTGCCACAAATATACCCGTGCAACATAAGACTGGTTTTGTGATCCAGGGTCACATATAAGCTACAATTTATAGGCTATTCATGCATGAAGAAAATAAGGTTGAATGCAGGAGCTCTAAAAGAATGCATCGACTTGAGGAAAACGGCAGCCAAGGAAAACGTGAAGAATGGAAAAGCACATTGCTGGGAAGAAAGTGGAGAATAACACAGGTAAGACAAATAAAATTATCCTGTCCTATCCTATCCTAAATTATCAAACTGTTGGTCAGGCGAAGGTGACTGGTTTTATTCAAAAGAAGTTATTTTAGGAAAAATATTATTCTAATTATTGCACAATTATTCTGACTGATAAAACATGCAGCTCAAATAACAAAAAAAAAGTGTAATATAGCTACACGGGGAGAAACAAGCAAGTGACGATCCCCAGCTAACAAAAAGACGTCCCTAGAACGTCCCTGAACGTCCTCTGTGAACGTCCTCTGGACGTTTTCGTGTAGGGTTCTTTAAACGTTAGCAGGACGTCGCGGGGGACGTTCGCAGGACGTCACGGGGGACTTTCGCAGGACCGTCGTGCGACGTCCCGAGGGACCTTCGTGGGACGTTTGGAAAACATTCGGGGACCTTTACAGAACGTTCATTAGAAGTCCTTTTAACATCCTTTTATCATTTTATTTTACTTCTGGCTAACCAAAGAAAACAGACACGTTAAGGAACAAAGTATTTATTTGAACAATTGTAAAGGTGTTGTGCTCTTTCCGTGTGTGTGTGTGTGTGTGTGTGTGTGTGTGTGTGTGTCTTCAAACGCGCTGGCAGCTGTGTGTGTGTGTGTGTGTGTGTCTCGGTCGGTCAGCTGTGGGGTTAGTCCGTTGGCAATTCTTCCCCCTGGCATCTAAAACAACAAAATTAACACATTCAGTAGTGTTATGATTTTATATGTCTATATATGAATATGTGAAATATAACGTCGTCTCATTTCAGCAACATTTAGCAGCTAACGTTAGTTAGCATAACTTAACGGTTAGCAGTGGTACACGGCGGACAACTTCAGCAAACGTTTTAAAAAGTCAAATTTTCATAATATGTAATGATGTATAGTGGTTAGGATAACTAATGTATACTAATCTAAAAATTAAAAATACCTTTTAGACAGACGAAAGGGAAAACACAAGGCCGCGTCTGAGGAGGACCGTTAACTGTCACTACGCAGCTGAGCGTTGCCATGGATACATGGATACATGCTGCGTGGCATAATGAATGACGTCACTCGCTTAGGTGCATTTGATCGTAACTTGCTGGTGTGTTATATTCTGCCAAAATTATAGTGTGTAGCTATATGACACTTTTTTTTGTTATTTGAAATGCAATGTGCAATCAGTCTTAAGTGCAATAATTAGAATAATATTTTTCTAAAATAACTTATTTTGAATAAAACCAGTCCTTCGATCGCCCTGACCAACATTTTTAGGTAGCCTAAATTAGGATACATTTGTCTTACCTGTGTTATTTTCCACTTTCTTTCCAGCATGTGCTTTTCCATTCTTCGCATTTTCCTTGGCTGCATTCATGTGAAGTCGATGCATTATTTTAGAGCTCCTAAGATTCAACCTTATTTTCTTAATGCGGAATAATAAATTGAATCAATTCTCATGTTTTTGATGTTTAAATTATATTGGCTGAAAACAGACTCGTGATTTGATTACATCTTTAATTAGTGATAGAAGTTATAAGTAACATGAAAGTTATTATCTTAACATTACAATTAAAACACTAACATTTTTAACATTAACTTTTAACTAATTAACTATTAATTTTACAATTAATTTAAATAATATTTTTACTATAGTTTATTTTCAGTTATAAAACTATAACGTCAATCTGCAAAACAAAAACCATGTTTTTAGATAAAATCCATTATCACAGTTAATTTAATGGATAAAAAAATCCCCTTTTAAATCCAATATGGGTTTATATTTTAGTTTAATCATTCATTTGTCTGAGTTGCAAGATGTCCGGTCTAATGATACAAATCAAAGGCATGGGCGACTGGATTGTGTTGTCATGGAAATGGCATGTGAGAGACGTTCGCAAACTGGCACGGACAAATGTCCTCAGAACGTCCATCAGCGAACGTTACAAAGCGGACCAGATGCGGACGTCCCCCGAAGGTCCGTTCGGGAACGTTACAAAGCGGACCAAATGCGGACGTCCCCCGAAGGTCCGTTCGGGAACGTTACAAAGCGGACCAAATGCGGACGTCCCCCGAGGGTCCGCTCGGGAACGTTACAAAGCGGACCAGATGCGGACGTCCCCCGAAGGTCCGCTCGGGAACGTAATTAAGCGGACCAAATGCGGACGTCCCCCGAAGGTCCGCTCGGGAACGTAATTAAGCGGACCAAATGCGGACGTCCCCCGAAGGTCCGCTCGGGAACGTTACAAAGCGGACCAGATGCGGACGTCCCCCGAAGGTCCGCTCGGGAACGTAATTAAGCGGACCAAATGCGGACGTCCCCCGAAGGTCCGCTCGGGAACGTAATTAAGCGGACCAAATGCGGACGTCCCCCGAAGGTCCGCTCGGGAACGTTACAAAGCGGACCAAATGCGGACGTCCCCCGAGGGTCCGCTCGGGAACGTTACAAAGCGGACGTCCTCCGAACGTCCGCTCGGGAACGTTACAAAGCGGACCTAATGCGGACCTAAGGGGACGTTCGAAACGTCCGGGGGACGTCCCCTGTTTGCTGGGTCAAGTGCACCTAAGCGAGTGACGTCATTCCTTATGGTACGCAGCATGTATCCATGGCAACGCTCAGCTGTAGTGACAGTTATAACGGTCCTCCTCAGACGCAGCCTTGTGTTTTCTCTTTCGTCTGTCTAAAAGGTATTTTTAATTTTTAAATTAGTATACATTAGTTACCGTAACCACTGTCCATCTTTAAATTATATGAAAATGTTACCTTTTAAAACGTTTGCTTAAGTTGTCTGCCGTGTACCGCTGCTAACCGTATGCTAACACTACGAAGCTAACGTTAATATTATGAGATGAGACGACGTTATATTTAACATATATGGATATATTATATAGACATATACAATCATAATACTACTGAATGTGTTTATTTTGTTGTTTTAGGTAGATGCCAAGGGGAAGAATTGCTGGACTAACCCCACAGCTGACGGACAAACACACACACACAGCTGCCAGCGCGTTTGAAGACACACACACACTGAAAGAGCACAACCTTTGTTCAAATAAAATACATTTACTTTGTTCCTTACAACGTGTGTGTTTTCTTTGGTTAGCCAGAAGTAAAATAAAATATAATGATATTCAGGGGACTAAACGCGAAAGTCCCCTAAACGTTCCGAATGGCCGCTGGTGGTCCTGTGAATGTCCTCTTGAACGTACGGAGGACGTCTTCGCGAACGTCCGCGGGACATCAAGCGGACTCCACATGGGGACGTTCGCACAGGCCATTTAGGGGACGTTCTGGGGACCTTTTTTTGTTAGCTGGGTTAATGGATCACTCTGAGAATTCAGAATCATTACAAGCCTGACGCCGAAAAGACATTACGTGTCTAATCTCCGGACTTTTACAACCAAGAGGAATCATTTTAATTGGACTTACTATTTTTCCATACCTCTGGAGTATTTGCTCTAGTTTTTCATTTTTTACAAACGGCGGTATGTTTGATAAAATGACTTTCTTGGCTGGGCTTGATAAAGGCAAAACAGGCACAAAGATGTCTTTGATTATCAACCCTGTTTCAATTAATTCGTTCACCATGCGGCTTTCACTGAGAAAAAACACAATTGCTTTGTTCATACGGGAGGCAGATTTAATATTTGCGCCACCGATCGCCGCACTCACAGCTATCAGACAATCCTCCACTGACACCGCGGCCTCAGGCATACACTTACAACCATGTTTGATGGTTAACTGTGAGAGAGCCGCCATCTCTGACCCCAAAATCCTCCCTCTCTGACCGAAGTCAGGGGAAAAAAACAACCAAAACAAAAACTAACCTAAACCTAATAACTATAAATAAGTGAAAATAAAATAAAGAAATCTCACTCAACCAAGAGACACTTTCACTCCCAACAAACGGCTCCTTCCACACTCACTCCGCACATGCGCACAGAGAGAGAGAGAGAGAGAGAGAGAGAGAGAGAGAAGGGAGAGGCGGTAAATACTGACGGGGCAATTTGTAAATTGTGCAATAAAAAGGTGACCGCGAGAGATGGAAACACCTCTAACCTAATGTCGCATCTCCGAAACAACCACCCACTCACTGCTGCGAGGATGCATTTTGCCCCGAGTTCATTAAATAAGCGCATTAGTTCATATTTTTAAAATATTATAACGTTGTTTTTTTCATCTATGTTGATAATGAAAAGTGAACAGCACGAGTAAGATAGGATGCATCGGGAGTCAGACATTTTGACCACTTAATTAAGTTTCGTTTTGTAAAAGGCCTTTCTTTAAAGTAAATTTCGTTTTGTATAAATTGTATCTTAATTTTAATAAATTAATCAAATTTTAATCAAATATAGCAGACAATATAATCATGACATGATGTTGCGCTGGCGCGCCGCGGTCACTTGCATTGAAATCTCATCATAAATTAACCGAAACTCAGTGTATGCCTCACAGACATGACAGATAGGCCTATATCTAAATAAAGCTTGAAATTTCATTAAACGAAACAATTCAAAACTAAAAGAAATAGGCCACTCGCTGATTATTTAATCCATGATGTGCATTTCTCTCTATGCGCGTTCATACGGAGATGGCGATCATCAAATTCATTAAACGAAACAATTCAAAACGAAAAGAAAAAGGCTAGCCTACACCTTCTGATTATGTAATCCATGATTTGCATTTCTCTCTATATATGCGCGTTCACTAGGAGATGGTGATCGTCAACTTAATCTTTGCAGCAGACGCTGACAGAAAAGTTGTATTAATAAAAATCAATGGACGCGTGTCACCGGATTTACAAATGCACATCTTGCTTGTTGCACATACACATTTCAAAATAATGAGATATTATGTTAAAAAAATGTATTAATAATAATAAATCTTTAATAATATTTGATTGAATGTTGAATGTTGTGCTTGTTTAATTTAATAAAATTAATACTTTAATTGTGATAATTAAAATAATTAAATATTATATATTAAGTGTCCCATTTTTGCTCATTTATTAATAGTATTTATATCTAGCACCCCCTCAACACCTGCGTTAAAAAATTATTTGGCGCCGCCATATTATGACGGCCCACGTATTAAAAATAATCAAGTCTAAATCGAGCTCGGGCTCATAATTACATTTAATGCAGTCAGCCGGGCTCGGACACAACGTGCACGGGTTGGGCTTGATTTTTTATTTTTTTTGCCCGATCTGGTATTCAGTTTCTGAACGGTGTAGGCACAAGCCAACAGTTTGGTGACGCTGTCTGAGCCTTATGTCATAATTTTTAAAATCAAAATTTCAAAATTTGGATACCGCCCAAGCCTAATCCCATAGACATTTAAATGCAGCTCCATGTTCAAATTGTTGAATTTTACCCATTTCAATGGTCGAAAACCAAATGTGAGTCACTTTACACACAGCTGATACTTATTGCATTTAAAGGGGGATGTCTGAAGAATAAATTATGTTGAAACTAGGAATGTATCTTGTTTCCCTCTATAAAAACAACTGCATAGAACATACCCAACTGAGTGCCAAAAGTCCACTGAAATGGTCCTGTTGAGAGACATTAACTTGCTCTCAAAAGTGGATTTATAATTATCTATATTTGAATCAGCTTCAAGGATATTTGAAAGAAGGCATCATTGTTTCAACAGTTTCTGAAGCTAGCAAGAGTTCAAATATGCAGTATCGTAACTACATACACATTGACATCCCAATACCACTGAGACTGAACCACTGGGCCTTAAAAAAAAAAACATATCTCTGGCACTGAACCAAACAGGCCTTAAAAATAAAGATTATAAAAGAATAGTTTATTAAGAATGAGAATCTAAACGGATATTAAGATATCTTTAATTCTTTTAGAGTTACAGGCACGCAAACTTTGGAAAAACAATATTTATGCCACTCAGAGAGGTACTGTATGTTCTATGCAATTGTGCTGATAAAAACAACTAAAAGAAAAACAAAACAAGATACATTTCTAATTTCAACATTATTTGTTCTTCAGATATTCCTCTTTAAAAGAAAAAACATCAGCTGTATGCAAGTCAAGTCATCTTCATTTATATAGCGCTTTTAACAATGTAGATTGTTCCAAAGCGGCTTTACAGAGATACAAGGATAGTTTAAAGTAACAGAGATTGTTTTGGCTTTATAGCAGTTCTTGAATAAAGTTATTTTCCAGCTAAAGTTAATTTGATTGATTCACTTCCGTCGCAACAATCATTAGTTATTAATTTAGGGGCTGCTAACACGACACCGTTTAAACCTGTGAGAATGCTGATGGCGCGCACATGCGTATTACGAGTTCAGTCTATTGGTATGCGCGTGAATATATGTGCGCAGGTTTGTAATTCCCTACAAACCAAGCCTTAAAAAATTATCAACTGGCCGGAATTTTGAGATCGCAATAGACGTGAAGGACTATAATGCGTTAAGAGTTCGCTCAAGTACTGCGGAGCTAAACCATTTAGTGCTTTGTAAGTAATCAGCAATATTTTAAAATTTATACGATGTTTAATAGGGAGCCAATGCAGTGTTGACAGAACAGGGCTAATATGGTCATACTTCCTGGTTCTGGTAAGAACTCGAGCTGCTGCGTTTTGGACCAGCTGTAGTTTGTTTATTAAGCGTGCAGGGCAACCACCCAATAGAGCATTACAATAATCTAGCCTTGAGGTCATGAACGCATGAACTAATTGTTCCGCATTTGTCAATGAGAGCATATGACGTAATTTAGATATATTTTTAAGATGGAAAAATACGGTTTTACAGATACTAGACACGTGACTTTCAAATGAAAGATTGGTATCAAAGAGCACACCCAGGTTCCTAAACGACGACGAAGACTTAACAGAGCAGCCATCAAGTGTTAGACAGTATTATAGGTTATTACATGAGGAAGTTTTTTGTCCATTAATTAGAATCTGTTTTTTCAGAATTTAGTAGTAGGAAATTACTAGTCATCCAATTTTTTATATCAGCTATGCATTGCGTTAATTTTGTGAAGTGGTAGTTTTCGTTAGGTTGTGAAGAAATATAGAGCTGAGTATCATCGGCATAACAGTGAAAGCTAATTCCATGCTTCCTAATGATATCTCCTAATGGTAGCATGTACAGCAAGTGAACAGCAGTGGTCCTAGTACTGAGCCTTGTGGTACGCCATACTGAACTTGTGATCGATAAGACATCTCTTCATTTACTGCTACAAACTGATAACGGTCAGATAAGTATGATTTAAACCATGCTAATGCAATTCCACTAATGCCAACATAATTTTCAAATCTATTTAAAAGAATGCTGTGGTCAATAGTGTCAAATGCAGCACTAAGATCGAGTAACACCAATAGAGCGATACAACCACGATCGGATGATAAGAGCAAATAATTTGTGACTCTAATGAGAGCTGTCTCGGTACTATGGTACGGTCTAAATCCTGACTGAAAATCCTTGCAGATATCATTTCTTTCTAAAAAGGAACATAGTTGTGAAGATACTGCCTTTTCTAGTATCTTTGACAGAAAGGGTAGATTCGAGATCGGCCTGTAATTGACAAATTCTGTAGGATCAAGTTGTGTTTTTTTAACAAGCGGTTTAATCATAGCCAGCTTAAAGGTTTTTGGTACGTATCCTAGAGATAAAGATGAATTGATGATAGTAAGAAGAGGATCTATGACCTCTGGAAGCATCTCTTTCAGTAGCTTAGTCGGTATAGGGTCTAACATACATGTTGTCGGTTTAGATGATTTAATGAGTTTAGCGAATTCTTCCTCTCCTATAGCAATAAATGAATCGAATTTTTCCTTAGGGAGACTACAATGCACTCCCTGATGCGATATTGTAGTGGACGGTTTCATAGTTATAATTTTGTCCCTGATATTATCAATTTTATAAGTGAAGAAGTTCATAAAGTCATTACTGCTGTGTTGCTTGGAAATTTCTGGGCTTGAAGCTTTCTTTTTCGTTAGTTTAGCCAGTGTTTCAAATGAATACCTAGGGTTTTGTTTATTTTCTTCTAATAGGGTTGAAAAATAAGCAGATCTAGCAGCTTTTAAGGCCTCTCTGTATGCAATCGAACTCTCTTTCCATGACATGCGAAATACCTCTAGTTTTGTTTTCTTCCAGTTGCGCTCCATTTTTCTGGCTGCTCTCTTAAGTGCCTGAGTGTGCTCATTGTACCACGGCGTTGGACTATTTTCTTTAATCTTCTTTAAGCGCAACGGAGCAACTGTGTCTAAAGTGCTGAAAAAGAGAGAGTTAAAAGTTTCTGTTGCAATATCGAGTTCTTCTAATCTATCCGGGATGCTGAGATGATGAAACTGATTAGGAAGATTATTAATAAAGCAATCTTTAGTGGCAGAAGTGATAGGTCTCACATATTTGTAACACGGAGTCGGCTTTGCAGCCTTGGCTAAATGTAATTTACACAAGAATAGATAATGATCTGAGATGTCATCGCTCTGCTGCAGAATTTCAACAGCATAATTTATTCTGTGATAATATTAGATCTAGAGTATGATTACAACAATGAGTAGGTCCTGACACGTGTTGTCTAACTCCAATAGAGTTCAGAATGTCTTTAAATGCCAATCGAAATGCATCTTTTTCATTATCTATATGTATATTAAAATCACCAACAATTAGTACTTTATCTGCAGCCAATACTAACTCTGATAGAAAGTCAGCAAATTCTTTGATAAAATCTTTATGGTGCCCTGGTGGCCTGTATACAGTAGCCAGCACAAATCTCAAACGTGATTTGTCATTTACACTATATATTTTTACATTAACACTAGAAGTGCCAGAATTCCATAACTACTAGAACTGCCGCAAGCGGTCATTTTGACCGCTAGATTCCAAACTAGGCTATATCTTTAATGATAAATACCCAATTGAGAGATTAATGCATTTATTGTATTAGGATGTCTTTTAAAAACAAAACAACACCAAACTGTACATTTAAACAAGTTTAATTATACATTTATAAATAAATAATATCCGTAGATGTCCTGAACAAAATGACGGCGTATAGCCTATGTTTTCATGTTTCTGTTCGATCGCGCCCGCGACCGCCGACACACACACCATATTCCAGCATTGCAATCTTGACATTGCAGCCTGTTCATTATAGCTATAATAAAATATAATAATAAAATAGTCAACCTAACATATAAAAATTCCACTGCTCTGTTTGTCAGTAGCCTACAATTCGTACCATTTTGCACGTGTGAAGAGGATGATTTTTTCCGTCGATACTGGAACATGAGTGAAGTACTATGAAGGACTAAAAATGACAGAACGAAAAATAAATAAATAAATAAAAGTAGAAATAAATAAATAAATGCAGAAATAATAGTGAAAATAAATACATTTTGGTAATATAAATGGCTATTTCTGTATTTTTACATGTATTTATTTATTTATTTATGCATTTCTATATGTATTTATTTATGTATTTATACATTTATTTATACATTTATGTATTTATATATTTATTTATTTATTTATATATTTATATATGTATTTATTTATACATTTATTTATTTATACATTTATTTATTTCTGTATTTCCACATTGCTACATTTATTTATTTCTGTATTTCCACATTTCTACATTTATTTATTTCTGTATTTCCACATTTCTACATTTATTTTTCCCTGCGCATGTATGCTAATTGACATGGCTAAGCCACGCCCCCTCCACTCACTCAGACAAACATTCAACATTCGGTAACAGGCGCTATGGCAGCTGTCACAGTAGGAGACATTTCACAGGAGGCAATTGATGATTTTTTGCAGAAAGAGGCAGAAAGATTATATATCATCTCGATGTCACCAAAAGGGCCTTAAATATGCATTGGAGGGTTATATTAATAATTTTATTGTTGAGAAGGTCGATAAGCTTCAGCTCCAGACAAAGATTTACAGTTCACAGTGTTAACGTTATAGTTTGATGCTATTTCGCTTCAAACGCTCGCTTTATACGCGTCCTATTCGCTTTGGATTCAAAATGTTCAAGCGTCGAACTAGACGCGATACGCGCGAATTTGACGCTCTATTCGCGTTTGGTGTGAGCGCAGAATAATGAACAGGCTGCGATGTCAAGATTGCAATGCTGGAATGTGTGTGTGTCAGAAAGCAGGCGCGATCGAACAGTGGAAACATAAAAACATACTCCATTTTGTTCATACAGGACATAATTAAAACTGCAAAGTGTTTAGCCTACTTATATTTGTGTAAAACACAACATTGTGCTTTTGTCAAACTGTAAACTCTTGTCAAACTGTAACCTACAACTGTCACCCAACCAAAATCACACACACTGTTTAAAAGCCAAAATGACAAGAAAAAACATAAAAACGAATGAAAACTGACTAACTGCAATGCATTGCAATGGACGTGGAAGCAGAGAATGCAGAGTGTATTGGGTTAGCTATGCGTACTGTGATTGGCTCATCGCGTTCGGGGGCGTGGCTTAGCCATAGGTCAATTAGCATACATGCGCAAGGAAAAATAAATGTAGAAATGTGGAAATACAGAAATAAATAAATGTAGAAATGTGGAAATACAGAAATAAATAAATGTATGAATAAATAAATGTAGAAATAAATACATATATAAATATTTAAATAAATAAATATATAAATACATAAATATATAAATGTATAAATACATAAATAAATACATATAGAAATGCATAAATAAATAAATAATACATGTAAAAATACAGAAATAGCCATTTATATTACCAAAATGTATTTATTTTCACTATTATTTCTGCATTTATTTATTTATTTCTACTTTTATTTTTTTATTTTTCGTTCTGTTATTTTTAGTCCTTCATAAAGTACAAAGCCTATAATAAAGAGTAGTTTACCATTCAAATACATCGCAAATGTTGAAAAATTTTGATTCTAATTAGAGAGTTACGTGAGCCCAACGCCGCTTACTTTCACTTTCGCTTATAGCCTATTTCATTTTGGCTTGTTTATAGTTATTTTTTTCATTCTTGTTCTGTTCTGAATATCATTACATTTAAATGATTTGTTGTTGAATATGTTTAGTGCATTTTTTACCACATTTTATTGTTGTGTATATTAGTATAGCCTATAATAATACCGCGAAATTCAGTGCGGTCAATATGACCGCCTATGGCCGAAATAGGTAAATATGTTCATTTGTTTTTTTGCCTTATGTGTAATTTATATGAAACACATTTTAAATGAAAATACAGACACTTTTAGGAAAAGTCAGGTGCCAGCAGGATTGTATTTATTTTTTCAACACAGTTATTGCAGATATAAAATTCAAAACGGTCAAAATGACCGCCATGGCCGTTCTAGTGTTAAGCACCAACACTTCAAAAGAAGTATATTTAAAACTAGATTTCTAGTTTTAAAACTAGATATTTAAAACTAGTATGCAAAGTGACACACATTTGATTTTTGTGTGTAAAATTTACCATCTAGTTATTTGTTCTTCAGATATTCCTCTTTAAAAGAAAGAACATCAGCTGTATGCAAAGTGACACACATTTGGTTTTTGTGTGTAAAATTTACCAATTTACTCATGGAGCCACATTGAATTTATCATACAGTATCTCTGGAAATGAACCATATTGGGCTGTAAAAATTAAGATATCAAAAGAGAAGTTTTTAACCAGAATCTAAAAGGATATTAAGATATCTTTTATACCTGAGTTACAGGCATGCAAACTTTGGATAAAAACGCAAGAAGTCCTTTTTCCCATTTTTAACCGTTCGCATATAATGCAACAAAGATTGCTAAAGTCAACCGATTTTACTAATAGACCAACCAGTCTCTGTGAAAAAAACAAAAAACAAATGCTGCTGCCATCTTTCTAAAGTCATTTTTACCCTGGCATGTTGTAATCGGGCTCCAAATCTCAGGTGAAAATTGTAATTTTGACCACCCTCTACAAAATAGTGGATTACTCAGTAAATACACATCCATGACATGTAATATTTTGGCTTTCTTCTTCATTTATCAGAATTTTTTATTTTTTGTATCAAAATCTAAAATTTTAGCTAGGGAACACGGAATGACCCAATAAGTTGTTCAGACCAATTCACGTACGCAGCTTACAGTAGCAGCCTGAATACTTTCTGTATGAACGAACCAAGTCACAAGCCCATATTCTATTATCGCGCTTGCAATGAATTTCACTTGTAACCATACCAACATGGCACGAGTTCATCAGTCAAATCTTAATTAACCAACAGCAGCTTCTATACCTGAGTGGAAAGCGAAACAAGTCATGCACAGACCACACAGATTTATGCAGCTTTGATGGAAGACACATAACAGACACAACTTATATCTCTGTCTCTGAAAGTTACTGAAACGAAAATGAAAACACACTGCACACACGAAACTTGTGTGCAGCGCAAAGTGGTTAATTCGCACTGTATGACGTGACAGACAACTCGTTGTCTAGTTCGATTTTGCAGAGAATGAGAAAAGTTACATAGTGTGCCTTTAAGGCCCGGTTTCACAGACAGGGCTTAAATTAAGACAGAAGTAAGCCTTACTTAATTTAGGACATTTAAGAAGCTTTTATACACATGCCTTAGAAAAAATATTACTGGTGTGCATGACAAAACAATGGAACTGGCATATTTTAAGTTATGTCAGTACAAGTTGCTTTCAGTTAAGACAGCTCAAACATCCATTTTAGTCTGGGACTAGTCTTAAGCCTTGTCTGTGAAATCAGGCATATACATTTTTACATTTTAATCTGGACTAAAAAAATGGCCTAAATATTGATTGAAAATGTTCTGATTCTTTATTACTGTTCGGTAACACTTTACAATAATTAGTTAACATTAGTTGATTCATTATGAATGAATGTCATGAATGTCATAATGTCAACATTTACTAATACATTAAAATCAGAAGTTGTATCTGTTCATATTATTATAATATAATGGACCTGAGCTAACATGAACTAACAATGAACAGTTGTATTTTTATTAAATAAGAATAATTGTTTATCTTTATTAACAAAGAATAATAACTACTGAAACAAATGCTATTTTTCATAATAAGTTAATGTTATGTAAAGCATTAACTAATGTTAACTAATGAGACCTTATTGTTAAGTGCTAATGTTCTTTATAATTATTTTGCACTTTAATTGTTTGAAACATTTGTTTACTTTATACATTTTTTGTGTATTATTTAATTGTATTTAAAGGTTCTTCTTTTTGCTATAAAAAAAAGTTATTAAACCTGTTAGGAGGACAACACTTTTTATGTGACTTAATTCAATACCGTGATAATACCATATACTGTGATAAAAGCTTCAGCAATTATTGTGACGCGTCTACTATATAACATTTTGCTTGTAAATGTCTCCTTGTATCCCTTTATTAAGGTAAAACACATTATTTGATAAATATGCATTGCGGCCCTTAAGTTTTTTTAACGCGCTCCTAAATTTTTTAATTCGCAAGCACATGCTCCTTAGGGAAAAAATAAGCAACAAGCCCTGCAGTACCGGTACCCACTGATTTCAAATGCTTCAAAACACGCCTCTGAGTGTTTGTGTAAGCGTTCTGTGAAGAGTGTCAAAGGTTTCCATTTACAACGTGATTTTGCAGTGTTGAGCTTTGTAACCAATCACAGATATATCTGTTGAGCATGTGAACGCAATGGCCAATCAGATGTGTTCAGTCAGAATTCGCTCAATGCCGCTGAGTTTATTTAGCACGAGTTCTGCATGCTTGCGAATCCTTTCATTATTACCAACAAAGTAGAAACACACTATCAATAAGAGAATCATTGCACCGTATATTGGTTATAACGGGAGTTTTCCCAACAGTGCAGTTTTGTGTACCTCGCATTGTAATTGACTGATCCTGTGCGTTAAGTCTTGGCTTGTCAATGCAAAATAATAGATCTGCCACTTTTATTATGTAATGTGTTTCTTTGTTGAATATAGTCAGACATTTAGTCAGACACAAGAGTAAAGTAAAAAGTTGACGGTAGCCATTCCATAGTAGGAAAAAAATACTATGGAAGTCAATGGCTACCATCAACTGTCTGATTACCAACATTCTTTAAAGCAACACTAAGGAACTTTTCCTCTTCGGTCGCCCTACAGGTTGGAAGCGAAATTGTCCATTACCGCTGTCGTAAATAATTTCGCCACCCGCAGCCTACCGTCGCACACACGCTCGCTGTTTATCTAGCACCGGCTTTGGAATGAACGATGTCCACAGACAAGGTAGAGTATGTTGCATGATTTCATGAAAGTATGATGTATTGCGACATCAGAAACGAAGAAAAACAAAATAATGACTATTGCTTGACGTAAAGAAAGTAAAATTTGTAGTTTTCGAACTACTATGTCTCATTCGAACTACAGAAACGCAACCCGTTTTGGCAAACTTGCATAGTGTGGTTATAGCAGATATAGGGCTGCAAAGCGACTTACGACTTGATGAACCACTGATTTTGGAAACATTATTTTAAGGTAAAAAATGTTCCTTAGTGTTGCTTTAAAATATGTCCTTTTGTGTTCAACAGAAGAAAGAACTATACCTTTAATGTAATTTTAAGAAAAGAGGGACAGTACTAGTGTGTCAGCCATCTTTAAGAAAATATGGAAAATATTTGGGTCACGGCTTAATGACCATGGGAAAATGGTGGGTCCCATGGCCCAACCAGTTGAGAACTACTGCTCTAAGTGTCGGTACCCAATTCTCCCATATTTGTGCTTCCATGCTTTACCTTCCTCCACCACTGCAGTCTTTGATGAGCCCAGTAGTCCATCCACTGTGAAGAAGTCCGAGGAGAACAGAACCAGACTAAAGATGATTCGGTTACCTCAAATGAACTAACAGGTTAATGAAAAGGTTGCATTATGTAAAGGCAAAGCAAATAAAATAATGACTAATTTACATTATTTCATCGTGGATATTAGAGTGATCTAGTAAAAAAGTCACTCATTAAAATAACACAGCTGATAAAAATAAAAAATAAGATAATAAGGCCTCACTCACCAACTGGATGAATGTCTGAGCTGATTATCGAAATGATGGCACAGACCAATCTCTGCCAATCCAAAAGGCAATGTCCTATTCACAAGCTCCAAAGCCTGAGTATACTGCTGTAAAGCACCTTGAGGGGAAAATAATAAAATCCCAGATGACTAAAACCATCGCATGGACTGCGCCAAGTGTGCGACATGGTAAAGGCCCTTTCACACTGGACGCGATTTTGACGCACGAATAATTCGCGCGATGGGTTTATTTTTTGATCAGCTGTTTGTGTAATGAGTGCTTTCACACCGAACGCGAATGTGCTGCTGCGAAAAAACGACTTTTATTTTTTTCGCTTCTATGTCGATTTTTTTTTTACTTTTGCGGCGACAGAAAAGGCTTCAGCCAATCACATACTACAAGGACAACGATTTGAAAGACAATGTGTGGCGTAGCATTGCCGAACCAACTCGGTTATCTTGACTGTGCTGTGTGATAGTTTTAGTCGTTGTATAGTCCTGTGCTGTGTAGGCTAGCAGGCTAAACTACATTTGGGATAGAAAGCTAACACTATTATCGTCAAAGATAGAGACAGAGACCGTGTTTACTTTGAACACGTAACAAAATGTAGTGAGACTATTTAGGGCTGCTTTTAGTATACTATACATTCTTTGTGTGATATCTACAGTTTCTAGTCGAATGATTTTTAACTTACTTACTTCGTGTTTTACATGCAATGTGTATTTACATTACAAAACGCACTGTGTTTAGTTGAAGACGAAAAAAAAACTGTGCACATAGGCTACTACCCTTCAGACTCTGTTCTGTAAGATTGGGTGCACCCAAAACCTTCTTTTCTGTCTTTTAAATAAAATGAAAAGCTCGTCTTCACTGGATGCTATGACTGGATGATGATGATGATGATGATAATGATGATGATGATGATGATGAAGTGTCCATGTTTTCTCAGCTGTCGGCGCGATTCGCGCGAAAGTTTTGGAATGTTGAAGCTCTGAACGTCACAAACGTCGCAAATTCGCGTCGCGGCTGATGTGAATGGTTTTGATGCGAACTATTCGCACACGAACTATTCGCTTTTTCGTTTCGCTTTTTCGTTACGCATCCGGTGTGAAAGGGCCTTAACTAAGCGCACTATAACCATAGAAGACGGGTCTGCACTCACCCTGTAGGAGACTTGTCCGAACAGACGCACTGTCTTCCAAAAGTTTTTGAATCTTTTGAAATGCTTCTTCTTTAGTAAAACTGTCTTGGTTAAGGATTTCTTTAAGAGCCCTTATGTCGACAATCCTGACAGGTTCCTCACACGTTCTACTTAACGCTGAAGTATTTATCCCAAATACATATGCCCTTGAACGTATTGCTGAAGTCCACTGCTCAATAATGTTTTTCTTTAGTTCTGTTCCTAAGGGCCCATATGTACATGACCTGGTGTGAAAAGCTTCAGAAGAAATGTAATAACGCTCAGCGCAAAGTTGCATAAAGAAGCTGGTTTCATCAGATCTGTCATCACGGGTAATGCGCTTTGATATATTCCGATGATACCAAGGGATCTTTTCGCTTAAAAGCTGGAGACGCCTTCTGATGCAGTTAAGTAACATTTTGCCAAAGGGTTAAATCGTTAGTAGTTGGCAGCAATGGATTAAAAAAGAGGAAAACCATATATTCTCCAGATTAAGCGTGAAAATTTCTGCAGCGGTCCAAAATAAAAAAATGGCTAACAAGACTTCACCGCTATGGCAGGTTTGAAAGAACTGTCTCATAATATACCCTTTACTTCGTGTTCCGTATGTCCGCGGGTGTTGCATGAGATGGTCAGTACGGTTTTCTTCTCATGCAATGAAGTCTGCAATAATTTTCATGCTGCATGTTTCTTCTTGTATTGTTTATTGGCGGTTGGCAAACATTCTTTCGGTGCAATTGCCGCCACCTACTGAACTGGAGTGTGGAGCGTTCGGCAGTGCTCAGAGGAAAAAAATATTCAATAATTATTAATAATGATAATAACTTAGCCTAATCATAATGGTAGTAAATATAAATCAAATAAAACTATACTCGTGTATAATTTCCTGTTTCTTTTAGATACCTTATCAAAGCTATTTTATGTTATTTTACAAGGCTCCCAGATAGCACACGTACATCGCGGAGACGTCTTTGAAAGATCGTAGCGTCTGGTAAACATCGCATTCGAACGACCGTTTTTTAATATTAATGAGCCGTCTTCCTTACCTCTATACGATGTCTATACCAGTGGTTCCCAAACCTGTCCTGGAGGACCACCAACACTGCACGTTTTCTTTGTCTCCCTACTCAAACACACCTGATTCAACTCATCAGCTCATTAACCCATGTGATAATGAGCTGATGAGTTGAACCAGGTATGTTTGATTAGGGAGACAAAGAAAACGTGCAATGTTGGTGGTCCTCCAGGACAGGTTTGGGAACCACTGGTCTATACGATGAATCTTAAATATTTTAAATTGCATGCTGCCACGCGGATCGAGCAGATCAGACGCAGCCGCGGGTGTCTGGCTTGCATTGTGCCACTCGCATCCAAAACACGGAATATATATATATTTAAATTATACATACATGGCTCATTGTTCGTCGTTGATCAGCATACAATTCGACAAGCATTAAAAACATTGTTGCATTTTTCCCTTACCAGTACATGTGAAAACAAAACTGAGTTTTACCGAAGAGATTTTGCGTTGGCTAATGCAGTTTCACCATTTTTTCCATTTTGTCTTACTACATATATTTACGAAGGACACTTAGCTTTTTTTTTTTCCTTCTCAGTACAGAAAAATATAATATATTAGCATTACACACATGGATTTATTTAAATAATGCTTTCAATGATTTGTTAAGGGCAACTTTATCCTTACTGGATACAAATCTGAATGTATTTTGCAGAAAGCATAAATTAGACCCTTAGACTACCATGCCTGGCTGCTGCTTAGAACGTAAAGTGTAGCATAACAAGCTTGATAATTTGAGTAACAATTTAATTTATTCCATGATCCATGGCTTTGTGTCAGGTGGTTCTTTGACTATGCCATGCACAGAAATAGTTAAACACACACCAATCCATTTTCATATTTTGTTCCAAATAATGATGCTTACAAACTCCCAATGAGCAAGGCAAAGCTGGCAATGGTAAAGAAAACCCTTGTAGATATGAGGAAGAAGCCTTAGGAGTAAACAATATGCAAATGTTAATTTGATTCATATTACCTCACATATTTAATATTTAATGACATTTACTTTCCAGAGAATTGATTCAACTTTAAATGTATTAAAAAAAATTAAGGACACAATGTACATAATGTACTGTAGTAACTGCTGAGAGCAAAAGGGTGAATATAGTCACAAAGTCTGGCTTCTGCTGATGAGCTGGTGCTGATTGGAGGATCTTGGAGCGATATGACCCACAACTTACTCTGGATGAGTTCTGCCAGAACACCTACACGAAAGATCCCTTCCCTAGGAAGTGTTGCAGCTACCATAATACCGTTCTCAAAGATTATAATGAGCTTTAATAGAACAATCTAAAACATTTGCAATGAACAAGGAACAGATCGTGCATGGCAGACACTGGCTATGGACTGCATATTTATAACTTTATTGCATATTTATTATTTAATGAAACATTGATGGCCAGGTGGGTGTGGGAATGAAGGTGGACTAGAGGTAGATCTGTGCATCTGAGGATCAACTATCTCCTGAGCTGTTTGGTAGAGAAAAGAAAATGAAAAAGATGTTAGAGCATTCTATAAGGAAAGTTACTGTGGGTTAAAATACTTATTTCTCACAAACAACATTGGTAGAAACATGAACACAATACTGTCAACAACCTCCTTAATAGATACTAAACAGCTGTGGAATTGAAATCAGATTGAAAATGATTCTCACAGTATTTAATTTAAAAATTAAAGGTGCTCTAAGCGATGTCACATTTTTTAGGCCAAAACATTTGTCACATACAGCGAACATCTCCTCACCATCCGCTAGCTGCCTGTCCCCTGAAAACTGTAAAGAAACGTAGTCTCTGTAGACAGCCCAGGCTCCACAAACGGCAACAAAAACAAACTGGGCTAACCTGCACCACGAAACCCAACAAAATGTTCCAGCCAATAACCAACAAGAAGGATTTGGGGGGTTAGTGTGCGGATGAGGAGGAGGGAGGGTCGAGCTAGCCTCCGTTTTGTTTGACAAAACTTTCAGCGTCAACAAGAAGTGACGTCACCCAACATCACTTTGAGCACCTCTAAAAAAAAAAACCACTTTGTTTTGCTCATTTACCAGTATTGCTGAGATCAAATGTTAACTGGTAGGAGCAGCACCGTGTCCTAACCAGACACCATAACATTCTAGCGACAAAAATTTGTCAGTGGTAAAAATCACAGCTAATCAGAAGAGCGCGCGCTCAGCAAGCTCCAAGCACTCAACGAAATGGATAATTACACAAATCCATGAATATTACACCTTTTTTAACATTATTAAAAATACATAGAGTTACTGAAACAATTGTCTGTTAACAAACAGTTTGAACGTTCTTGTTCACTTTTTTTGTTCACAGGTGAGTTGCTTTCAGTACAGCTATAAAAGACAAACAAAATGATTTTCAAACTTGCATACTCTTTTAAGTAAGGAATAATTGACGACAGGCCGTTGAATTATTAGAAAAATAATGCACACCCGAGGTGGTAATGCGGTCACGACGCGAAGCGGAGTGGCCGTTCACCTCGGGTGTGCATTATTTTTCTAATAATTCAACGGCCTGAAGTCAATTATTCCGCTTATACTACAGTTACCACACCTCGAAACATTGTTCAGATTATGTATTTCAAGACGTTTTTAAAGTTTTTGTCATTAAAACGCTCTTGTATGTAGGACTAATTTCTTACGCATGTAATACCATGCCTCCGTTGCTAATTCCAAAACGTCATTTTAGAGTTAGTGACGGAGGTTTGAGCCACTGATAGCAGACTAATGCTGGGGACACACGACTAGCTGACACATTCTCTGACTGTTTTCATCGACTGCAGCAGATTTTAAACACCGACTTTAAACAAAGACTTAACGCGCTGAACAGGCGTTTGGGCATGATCAGTCATACGTATCAAATTACATTCATAACCGGCCTTAAAGTGTGTCCCCAGTTATTAATGCAGTTATTAGAGAGAGAGAGATGTTGCAATAATGAGACAGAAAAGCATGTGCGTCAATATTATTATTTATTTATTAATTCAATTCCTTTTAATTAATTCGAATTCATTCTTCTTTTTCTATTATTGACAGATGACAGACTAGCCAAATAAATGAAACACAAAGCCCTTTTAACAAGTAGGCCTATCAATAATTATTTATTTGTTATATTATCTGCAATAATAATCCGTGTTGCAGGATTATCCATTTATTTTGCCTATATTCAGATTAATTTTCTATTGATTATAGATAGGAATATACTAGACATTGAAAGACATTGAAAATTAGACAGCTAGACATTGAAAATTCCAGATCAAGCGCATGGGGCTAAATGTTTTTTCTTGTTATGAATTGTATCCTATTTTCTGTTATTACCGTTAACTACGCGAAGTGATATCTTTGGTGATATGGAACTGTAATGTGGTCAAGACCTGCCTGGAACTACTTTAGCTGTGCGTTTCCCTGAAAATAATGCACACCTTAGAACGTTCGTCAACCAATCAGATTCAAGCATTCAACGGCCCTGTAGTATAACATTAAATAATGCACATATACATTACTATACCTGAAATCATCATACTTTCTGTTCCAGCGGTGACGTCGCAGAAATAGTCTGGTTAGGACACGGTGTTGCACATATTCACTCGTCTGAAAGAAGTAAATGAGCATAGCCATTGTATTACATGTAACAATTGTGGTAATTACATGTATACCCCGTTTACAGTTACGGCTCATAAATACATGTAGAATATTAAACCTACATTTCATAAATATTTTAGCAAAACTTATGTTTTAGTCAGAATTATTGCACTCCCATCAACACACAACCATCAAATGCAAGTTATACACTGGAGAAACGAGTCAAGTCCACACGCATCTGTCAAAGTATCTGACAGGGCTAACCACGATAAACTACATGCTTGGTTATTAGAAGCACTTTCTCTGCTCCTGTCAGTTTTGTGATTATGCCTGACTCAAATAATCCTAGCTTCTCCAGTCATAAAAGCTGCTGCTAGTTCAAATTTGACAGATGCTTCACCCAACGGTTCTATGTATCACTAGTACACAACACCCCTAGCAACCACTCTTAGCAACTTAAACATGTTTGATCTCATTGATATTGTTCATTGATATTGAAGCTAGAGTCAATTATTGTGAGGGATTGAGAAAGCAAGTGAGAATCCATTTGAATGTCCTGTAATTTTAACACTAAAGGGGTTTTCCCATGCCCTAGTCTTTACCGACTGACTCACTCATAAAAGATAGATTTTTGCTGAAATAATGTATGCAACTTCTGTTGCTGTTTGTGGTCAGGGACTACTTTTTTTTAGACTAGAGTTCAGTGGTGGACAGCAAATTCACATTTAAATGTAAGTAGACTTATGCCGGTATTCGGTAATGCGATAAATCACGGTAATGAATATGCACAATATTGTTATCGCGTGCACTTCAAAATACCGTGAAAAATAATAGATCAGAATTTATATTTATACAACGCGCATTAGCTTATTTTCCATCAACCACTTAAACAAACACTGCGTATATGCTGCGCGAAACGTGCGCACTCTGATGTAAACAATCCCCACATGTATTAGCTCTGTGTGCATGCGCGCCATGAGCACTCAGTCTAATGTAAACAATCCTCACATGGAGAAGAAGCATGGCGGAAGGAGGAACGCTGCCGTCGATTTATCCCCCTTCTGAAAGCAGGGCTGTCAACTCTATGCATTCAGTGTGAGACTCGCAATTGACACTTTTTACATGCTCTCGCGTCACACATCCATTTTCTCACGCAGAGAAAAATCACGGAGCAAAGTGTACACGGAGACAGACAGACTAGACAGAGCAGGTTACTTTCACAGGTTCTGTACATTTTATTGCGAAATTCAGACAGCAAATACAGTTTTGGCGCTTGTAAATGTGACGTGACAGATCGCTGTAGCGCCTCAGTTCAAGTAAACTGATCATCTGTTAGTTTTTATTTAAAGATGCAGTACAACCGAAAGGTATTTATGCCTCATCCGTAATATTGATCAATCAGTGTTTTTCAGCCACGGAAAGAGGTCAATAAAACTGCAGGTGAACAATTATGTCACAGAACGTTACATTTACCTCAGGAAAGCAATTTTAATGACCAACACGAATTGACTTGAAAAAATAGCTATAGAGAGGAGTATTTTACAAAATATGTGCACTATATTACAATTGTATTATATTTTTTGTGTCAATTGTTATTATAATGAAAACCAAATTATATAATATTTAGAGGTGGGCATAGATTAATTTTTTTAATCTAGATTAATTTTGAAATTAATCTAGATTAATCTAGATTAAAATGGCTCATTTGAATTCTGCCGAAGGCATTCAGAATATGTGTGCTACCCAAATAATGACTATAAAAGTAAGTCTTTGAGAACGGGTTTCTCAAGCCAGGTGGCGCATTAGACCAGGGGCTCATCTCCTGTTTCCAAAATGCATCACAAACTGCTTGAGAAAGCTGTTCTACTCACAGACTGTAAAAGGTTACTACTGTACTGTTACCGTCCGTAGGCAACATTAGGTAGGCCTATGTTATCATCAACTACTATAGGCTATCAATTAGGGATGGGCGATATGGCCTAAAATCCATATTGTGATATACATTGCAGCCTCTTGCGATAACGATATTATAATAAAACCATTTCAGAACAGGTTACACAGACCCTGCTAAACAACTGCTAAATGTTTTTGTTTTTTTGAAAGGGTGTATGTAGTTTTGAGAACATATATTGTGCAAAACTGTAAGTATACAACATAATTTTGCAGATAAATAAAATTTAAGTACACTAGCTGCAGAGACTTAAGTAGGTCTAATGTTTATTATGGCTTGGAGCTTATGACACCCCAAATTTAAAATTAGAATATTGTCTAGCTGATGTCTTTTCAGTTAAAAAGAAACACAACAACGATTCTTAAAATCGGGCGCTTTTAATAAAAAGAGATTATGTGCTACACCACTCACTAAGATATATTGGGAATAATATGCGCGCGTTGGTATTCAGTGATATGTTTCGTTTTGAATTTGAGGTGGTAGAACGGATTAGTCGTGTGTTAACTTACCGAACTGTTACACCACACAGTCTACGTCGGACGGCTTAAATCCGAACCAAGTCCAAATAATGGATGTTGCACGGATCTTTTACACCAGCTTTCACTTTCAGCCGTGTTTACTTAAGATGACGACGAATATGATGCGTTCCAGCCGGGTGTTCCTCGCGGCCGCGGGTAGATTGCGTCATCATAGCTTGTGTAGCTTGAGCCAGCTCCCAACCCAATTTGGAGAATAGATTAACGGCGATATTTTTTTTATCGCACGATAAAGGCCCGTTCACACCAAGCACGATAACTATAAGGATAACGATAAAGATAACTATATATGCGTCCACACCAACGAACGATAACGGTCTTTTTATTCTAAGCACGCGCGCGCGCGCGCCCCATTTTAAATGCGCGAGACCTTTAAATTAGAATGGATTCTGATTGACTGTCAGTGTTTTATCGTTTGACAGCTGAAAAAAAAATCGTTCTGAAAGTGATCCCAACGATATCGTTCCTCATATCTTTATCGTTATAGTTGTGGTGTGAACTCTGTTATTCTTTAATATGGAGAACGATTTTTAGAATTATATCTTTATCGTTATCTTTATAGTTATCGTCCTTGGTGTGAACGGGCCTTAAGAGTCTCGCGTTAACGCCGATAACGGCCCACCACTAATAATATTATATATAAATGTTCATTTGACAGGGCTCTCTGTATGTTTACAGCATTATTTGAGATATATTTTTTCTTGAGAAAAAAACAACATGTAACCTACATCAGGGTTCCAGACTGCGACCATTTTTTGAAAATGTGCGAGTTAAAATTTTATGTGGTCGCATTTGTGCGAGTGCATGGTCATGTACTAATCAGTTAAATTCACGCATGCGCAACAGAACGCCATTGCATAACTTATGTTCAAAATCACTACGGTACGCCTATAATAAGTGTTTATATTCTGACTATTTTATCCCGGCTGCGGAGCTCAGTGCGTGACTCGCCATAGACATTAACCCCCTGAGGTCGGCTATCGCGCCGGCGCGATAGGCTCGTTTTTTTTCGTATGAGTGCAAAAAAAAAATAAAAAAAAATATTCATTTTTATCTTATATGCTTGTGTTATACATCAATCGATCCTGTTTAGTGTGTATTTTTTTTGTGTATGCTCATAATAAAAACAAAGTGTTGTGCTTTTCGCCAAATAAAGAAAAATAAACATGATGCGAGTTCTGCCTACTCTCAGTCAGTGAAGTCAATTCTGAAACGCGTCCGAAAATGAACTAACTCAGCGAATTCTCAGTCAAACAGGCATACAGTCACACAGGCATGAAGCTTGAATTCTCTTCTTTAAAATGAAGTAATTTTTATAAAAAACAAATATTCACAGTTTATGTAATATGCATGCAAAGAGAGAGATGTCAGTCGTTCTCATCTCAGCTAATTAAGTTTTAATGTGCTCCGCCCACGGAGAGCGCGCGCTATTCAAACGCAAATGTGAGGCGATCCAAACAAACCTGTGAAACGCCCACATCAGCTGGATAACACACACCGCGAGTTCACTTTCAGACTTATGTACTTTACGATGCTGTGAGGAATAATACTATCTTGATAATAATCCTGCAAAAATTTACCTCAGAAGTTCTGGAAGTATCATTTCGAGGAGCAAACGGATCCCGCTGAGGAATTAGGTCAGTTCTGTTTGCTTTGTTCTAATCGGAATGAATGAACGCACAGATGCGCGCTGTTGTGGAGCTACTACAGCTGGCAAAAATACTGTTTTAATATGAATCGCGAATACAAAGAAAGATTACACTTGAAATATTGTTACAATTTTAAATGTTGTTGTAATTGTATAACCTTAAAAAAAAAACAACATATATATATATATATATATATATATATATATATATATATATATATATATATATTTATTTATACAAGTATAGATGTAAACAAAATCTTAAAAGGTCATTATAAGCCTTCTCTTTAAATAATTTTATGCTTTATTAGTGACACATTTGGGAAGAGAATATATTCCAAATCTGAAAATACAGTATGAGAACAATTAACTGCACAATTACTAGAAATGTTTACCTTGGATATTGTACAATTTGCAAGCAAAATTTGTGGAAAAAAACAACAAACCAGTTATATATTGTCCTTGCATTCTTGTGGCTCAGTCACACACCTGAATGAAAGGCTCATTACGTATGCAGCCTCATTATGCGGGCCCCATTGACTCCGCAGGTGTGAATCACGCCCACCCGCATATGGCCTTTCCAAACAAAAAGTGTTTTACAAGATTTAAATCAATGTATTGTGTTATGTGAATGATTAGGCAGGATGATTTTCACATAATTTTGAAGAAAAAATTCTAGGCAACGTCATCCATTAGTCAGAAGTCTTATTTACATATATTTAGAATATGTTTTATGGCCTTATTTCAGAAACTTTAGTTTTTTGTTTTTGAAAAAACCATGCATAAACATTATTCTATCAAAAATACAAACATGTACATGCAAGTTGTTCACATATTATGGTAGCCCTGTTTGTGCTAAATAGAGTGAATTTACACCTTTGCCATTAATATGTTTATAAGCAACTGAAAAAAGCACAAATGTCAGGGCATGTCAGAACATCTCAAGGACCCCAAAAACCCCTCAGACCCCAGAGGGTTAAAGGAGAACTCCGGTCAATTTTAACATTGAGCTCATTTTTTTGTACATTTGGAGTGCTGTCAATACAGAGAACAACGACAAAAATCGGTGTTGCCTACACCGAGTTATTCTATTTTAAAAATTTGCACCCTGTTGACTTCAATGGGGCAAGTACTAAACCTGCTTTTAGCCTCTTAACATCCTTGATGTGTCATTACAAGTGCACAGAAAATGTGAGTGATTCCTTCTGAGTGAACACGAGTGAATCTGACTGCAGTAGATGTGAAAGATATGTATAAAATGATGTTATTTAAGCCAGCGCAAATACCTGTGTTTACATCCTGTTTTTCGGTTGAAGTCCAAAGTAATCGATTGCCGAGTTCACGCGCGTGATCATAAGTAACTAAACCTATGCACGTGAACTCGGAAAAAAAAAAACATACTTTTTTTGATAGTTATTTTTAATGGTTTTCATTTAAAAGATTAAAACATTTTGCCAACATGAGGTATTGTGTCACTGTCAGTCTTTTTACATCAGTGTAAAACTAGGGTACGCAGATTAGGACAACTATTCATCAGCATGCATTGATTTATTCCATGTTGTAAAAAAACAACAACAATTTGGTGTGACCAAATCATGTGCTGGTGCGACCAACTGAGAAAGTTGGTCGCACCAGTGCAACCAGTGGAAAAGTTAGTCTGGAGCCCTGTACATGTACTGTAGCCTACCTAATATTTATCCAAAGAGTCAATATTGAATCAAGATTGAAATCCCCCACCAATCCAATTAAAAATATCGTGATAATACCGTATACCGTGATAAAAGCTCAATCAATTAATCGCAGCATGAAAATGTGATACCGGCACATGCCTAAATGTAAGTATTATGTTTTCTAGAGATGCACCGATTACAGTTTTCTAGGCCGATTCCGATTTCCGATTTTTCATTGAGTTTGACCTGCCGATACCGATTTTAGCCGATTCCGATTAAATTTTTTTCTAATCACTTTACAGCACACACAAATATTTATTTTCGATCTTTACTTTAACCCTTTCAAGTTTAAAATATTCTAACTGACACCCCCACCCCCAGTGATTTTTTTCAAGGCGAACGTTCCCTTTAATGTTTCCATGGCGACGCGTCACGCGATACACCGCAGCCACAATAATAGAGCATCACAGTCCCGCCCACAGCCGGTGCCGGAAGTAAAAATTCAATACAATTTCTCCATTGACAGTTGGGGTATAAGCCATAAAAACGTAACCATACATGGTAGACTTAAAACCAGCTACGGCTGTACTAAGCGATTGTATATGCTCATATAACCGCCAAAAGTTCATGGGGCACTAACCTTGTTTTGAGATAAATGCCTTTTATTCGCGATGTCTTGGAGAAGTACTTCATTACCCACAATCCTAAACAATCCCACAGTGATGCATCTGATTGGTGGAGCTCGTGTAAACCCCGCGAAAGTTCGTGAAGACTCAAGATAAATAGAAAAAAAAAAAACTGTTGCGTTTTTTTGCACGGTATCACTGATGTGACATTTGAACCGAGGAGTCTTCATATATGGTATGAGTCATATCAAGCATTTTATGATGCCACTGTCAAAACAATATTTAGCTTAGACATACCCAGAGCCATAGAGAGCTCTTCATGCATTTACTGAACATTTGTGTAATAATTCATGGCAAGTTAATAAACTGAATATGCACTCTCTGGTTTGCTGACCTTCACTTTTTAATTTTCACTTGTTGTTATTAAGAAAATACATTAAATGTTATTAAAATTAAGGATGAACTATAACTTCATGAATAAAATGAGCATGGACCACAAGTGGGAAATTGTTGAGGCATTTGTCAGCAACCTGCCCGTGGGCCGCTGAAACTGATGAGCAGAACGCCGCGCGGACTGCCAGATCTGCACCCGTGAGCCGCGGACCGCCAGCCATGCTTTCCAGTCTATTTACACAATTACTACTGAAAGAACTGCTATAAACGGCACAAGAAAAAGTTCGCGTGGCTGTCGTCAGATTTTAAAGTCGCTCTAAAGGCTCTTTCGCGGTTGTGGCTTCAGTCGACTTCAGTGAGGCGCGGTGGTTTATGGGATGAGTAGTTCCTTCGCTCGGAAATGAAAATATGTACACAGTCTTGTACCTTTGACTTTTTTTGGATTTTCTCGCCGTTTTTTCACTCGAAATGATATGTTGTGTGCCTATGAGTTCAGCCGTAGCTGGTTATCCTTAGCCTGGTAATACCAGACTCTGCTACTTCACTTTGCTTCGTAGACAGAGTCTGGAATGGCATAACAGAGAAGTGTTTTCTCTCTTGCTAGGGGGCGCTTGTCTGAAGTTTAAAATCATTGGTTACCCGTAAGCCAATCACATAACGTTTTGTTATGCGCATGCTCAGCCGCATTTAACTTTCACTGTAAACACATGTATGATGCAAAAACAAAACCATCGAGCGAAATACCGGAGTGAACATGGCTGTGAACGACTTTTGCAGGTTAAGTGAAGTAAATCGACGCATCCACGGTACAATCAGCGTCTACGTCACGGCTCTCAGCCCGCCCTCTGTTCGTTGATTGGCCCGGCTGTTTCCAGACCGGTGGCAAACAGAAAGCTCTGAAGCTGTCTCAGACTGAGTACAGAAGCGAAATGAAATTGAGCGGAAGTACGAAGTCTGACGTAGTCAGGCTAGGTTATCCTCAGACATGCTCTAAAACTCTTTAGATACGGATTTTCGAAAACGTCAATGGGAGAAATGAATGGGAAATTTACTTCCGGCACCGAAGCGCTCTCGGGCTGTGGGCGGGACTGTGATGCTCTATACCATAGACATGATGTCTATGAATAATACTGTATGACAGATGTGTCGCTTTTATTTCGCTTTTCCTTTTTTTATTCAAAATATTCGCAAACTTACTTACCATGTCATCAACTAGCCTATCTGATATTCCGATTCTCAAATAACATTACGTGTAAGTGAGTGTGTTTGGTCGTTAAAAACCGGCGCCGCAATGTTGTCCTGTCAGTCGGATTTACAGCACGTGAATTCATCAGTTTCTCCCGAAATAAATGCAAGAAAGTGGCCGGTGAACTGAGAAGAATAGAGTATAACTTTATAGTTACTTCCACTATGTTTGTCTGATATGAATAACACATGTCGGAAAATTATATTTGAATAGATTGTTATTGCGGCTTCCACAGACATTAGTGTGCATTTTACAAACTCCTAATGTATTGTTTCAATCGTGTTTATGTGTATTTAAATATCTGAAACCTAAAATAAACATTATGAGGCTGAAAACACTGCTTAGTTGTGATATATGACAGCGCTGAACGCGTCCGACTCTGGCTCAGCGCCAGGCAACGCGCGAAAGCACAGTTTGAATCTGGCAGTTATGCGACGTCACTGAACATTCTAAATGTGGCGCTGTACTCTCAGGGGCACAGAAATAAAATCCCATATATGAGACCATACCGCTCAAAAGGTTAATCATGCGGCGCCCGAGTGCATTTGACCGGCATACAATCGGCATATGTCAGACTGACCGGCCGGTCGCCGGTCATGGCCGATCACGTCAAAATCGGCCAATTCCGGTCACCAGCCGATCAATCGGTGCATCTCTAATGTTTTCATTTACTCAAATAGCTAGTGAAACCAGAGTTAAAGTTTCTTAAAAGCTTCATCTTAACTCCATCATTGCATGGCTTCATTTGTCAGGTAGTTTGAGGCAAAACTTGTGCTAATATTAGTTTGATGACCTATCTGTAATTTTGCACTAGTCTATCTCACTTGTGTATTATAAGAAATATCACTCACCCTATAAAGCCCACAACAATAAGAAAAGCAGTAGTATAAGGCAATGGGGTTTCACTTTTATGTGTTTTTGTAGTGCTGTCATGAAAGCCATGTCTACAAAGGTTTTAACTAAATTTGAGTATCCAGAAATATGATTTCTGAAGTATTTTGTATGCATGTCTTGGTGTCATATTTTGCCGTGTTAATGCACTTAAGATTGTACCCCTGTGTTAAGTACCCCTTTCTGCTTTTTTAGAGCAATTCTGGAGAAAATGGGTCTGTGGAAGGTAACTCCCATACAGGCAAAAAAAAAAAAAAAAAAAAACCTTCCAAAGAAGATTAATACACACATCTTTGCTGAAATGTATTGTGCTGTTGTTGCTAACAAGCCATGGTTCATTTGCTCTACCCTTAGGATTGCAAGTGTCCTGGGACAGGAGAGGGTGTGAGTGGGAAACCCACTGCTGAAACTTGGCCCTGGTTTGTCCTCATGGATCAGGTGTTGGGACAGAGGCATTGCACCACCACCCCTGTCCTCATCACCTCAATCCCTGAGGACAGACCAGGGCCGAGTTCAGCAGTGGGTGCCCACGGTGAGGAGGAGCCAGGGGCAGCAGCATCAGGAGCACGAAGGCAGAGGCGAGACAGAGGGCAACTAGAGAGGGAGGAAGAGGCGAGGAGAGCACAGGAGAGTAGGGAGAGGATGGACAGGCTGTTTACTCTTCTTAAGAAAACGATTGAAAATATATAATTTTTTTTCCTGAATTACTGCTGGGTGTTGTGCAAAAAAAATAAAATAATAAATTACATTGCCTTATCTTCCTTGAAAAGCGTTCCGTCCATTCAGCTGACATGAAAAACACTTTCAATAAACAAAACAAACCTATCCAATGATTAAATGTTTTCTGTGTTGACAAATCTTGTGCGATTAAAGTTCTGTGTAACAGATTATTAACAGATTATTATTTTATTTTAATAAAATTTTATTTTAATAATTATTATTTTAAATGAACATTTCTTTAAAAAAAAAAATTATTTGACAGATTTTCCTTTTCTTAAGGGCATAAACAAGCTTTACGCCCTTAAAAAGTGACCGTTACAGAATATAATCAGAGTTATTTTAATTTATTCTGGTTCTTCCAAGCTTTATAATGGTAGTCAATGGGGGGCCAACTGAAACCAACAGAAGCACATCCATAGGTTAAATTGGGCCGGAGCGCACCGGAGCGCAGCTCCGCCTCCTCGGGGCCACAACACACCATGCCGGAGCTCAGCTCCGTCTCCTTCAGCACCAAATATTGTTATTCCACTTGAATTATTTTTCATCTCCTGGTAAATACATGGAATAGACTGAATAATTAGCAAGACTACGATACACCCAGGCTACATGGAATTATCAGACGTCATAATTTATTAATCCCTGCGTTCTCTGGTTCAGCAGTCAGCACCCCGCCCACCAGCAACGTTACCATGGAGACCCGCGAACGGCTATTAAAATCAGTCTTTTAAATTCAACCGCCCGATGCGATGGGCTCATTGTGCTGTCTAATTCTTTATCGAGTATACGTGAGTATTTGGTTTAATTTATCTCAGATAAATAAGATACGTAATTATTCAAACACAACCTACAACTTCATTTTCTAATGTGACTAATGTAGCCTCGCTCGCACTGTTTAGTTTTTCATTTGATTTGTCTGCTAAGGCCAACTCTCACGCATTCACGCTCTCACGTGACGCCACGGACGCCACACATCAATTTTCTCACGCACAGTAAAATCGCAAAGCAAAGAAGACACAGAGACCGTCAGACAAGACAGAGCAGGATACTTATGTTATAAAAAAATAATCTCATCTCTCAGATTCTGTCAATTTTATTTCAAAATTCAAGCAATAAATACCGTTTTGGCGCTTGTAACGTGACAGTATGGAAGCTTGTTTCCGCCACTGAATAATAAATAAATAATAATAGCGACTTTTTATCTCACAATTCTGACTTTTTTTCTCACAATTGCGATATCAATTCAGAATTGTGACTTTTTTTCTCAGAATTGCGAGATATGAAGTCAGAATTGTGAGAAATAAAGTCACAATTGGGAGATATAAAGTCAGAATTGCATGATATAAAGTCGCAATTGCGTGTTATAAAGTCAGAATTGTGAGATATAAACTATTCTGAGGTAAAAAAAAAAAAAAAAAGTCTGTCTTTTTTCCCCTTAGAATTGGACTTTATATCTCACAATTCTGAGAACAGATGTCAGAATTGCGAGATATAAACTCACAATTATGTGATAGCCTATAAAGTCAGAATTGCGTGATATAAAAGTTCAAATATCAAGTTCAAAACGGTGCGCAATTAGGTCCGCAATTAATCCGCTTATTAGGTAAGATGTGTGCTTCCATTTCAGTTTCAGCAATCCCTTCACTCGATTGGGATGTTCTCTTTTGTTCTGGGCGGCAAGTGCAATGTGTAACAACTGTAACATCGGGCATATTTTGTAGTAAAACACATATTTATACCGACTCCGAAAATTCTTCACAAAGAATGGCCTTCTCAGCTGCTATAGTTGCAACTCTTGCGTCATCAGAACAGTGTGTTCAATGCATCATCACCGTTTCTGTTTAAACGTTGCACAACGTTTTTTAAACAGAAACGGTGATGTGCTGAGTATGTGACGGTGATGTGTTTGAATAATTACGTATCTTATTTATCTGAGATAAATTAAACCAAAATACTCACGTATACTCGATAAAGAATTAGACAGCACAATGAGCCCATCGCATCGGGCGGTTGAATTTAAAAGACTGATTTTAATAGCCGTTCGCGGGTCTCCATGGTAACGTTGCTGGTGGGCGGGGTGCTGACTGCTGAACCAGAGAACGCAGGGATTAATAAATTATGACGTCTGATAATTCCATGTAGCCTGGGTGTATCGTAGTCTTGCTAATTATTCAGTCTATTCCATGTATTTACCAGGAGATGAAAAATAATTCAAGTGGAATAACAATATTTGGTGCTGAAGGAGACGGAAGATAGTTTTATAAAGTAAAACTATCTTCTGACAGACTGCCTTGCGTATTAAATTTGAAAGCGTAACTGACGAAGTGTATGACGTAGCAGAAGCGTTTTGAACTGCAAGAGGTGTTGTTGACTGTGAAAATCTGTAGATTAAATACATCATTACTGCAACAAAAAAAATAAAATTAAAATAAAGTACCTGATAGTGGAGTTTGTGGGAGAAGAGACAAGATCTATAGCAAAATGATGGCCTCTCACAGCGGTTCCATGCAAAGATCAGTCGCCGATGGAGGTCCCACAGCCAATCAGGACTGGAGTTCTGCAGTTCTGAGTCAGGTAAGCAGAATAAAATACACTGTAAATAAACAGTATTAAAACAAAAAGTAAAATCACTAGTACATGACCTTCCATGGCTTAATTCTTCCATAAATTAAATTATCATATTTTATATCATTAAATTATGTTTTTCAGGATTGGTTGTTGAATAAAATGTTATGCTAGTAACAATTAATAACTACTAGAAATAATATAATAAATACAACTCCCGATTCGATACTATCACGATACTTGGGTGCAGATACGATATGCATTGTGATTTGACACATTTCATCCTCTGTTGGAACAAAAGTGGCTAACTTCTATCAACCTCATAAGCAAGGACAAAAATAAAACAATGTAATTTTCTACTAAGCAATACATTAAAATGTAGCCAAATTAATAAACACTAATCATGAGCACATTGGATTTGTATTATGTAGCTCAGAATAAATAAATAAATAAATAAAATAAACTGAATGAATGTCACGTGACCTTAGGCTATATATATACGACGACCATTGTAATTTGCATCAGATGACCGTTATTATTTACTCAGCATACTGTACCCTCAACATTTTTATGAATTTTCCCACATCAATAACCTGTAATTAGCAATTAACTGTATATATTTTGTATCTGTTCATTCGTTATACGTGTTTTTACTTCTGTTGTTTTATTCATTCATTATAAGCCGGCTTTAGTTTGTTTGTAGTTTGTCGTTAGTTCGTCAAATTGTTGGTAAGTATGAATTAAGCAGCCTTTTGATATATTGAAGTTTATTATAAAGAATTATTATACATTAATATAACACACAGACACAATAAACCACGAATACAAACACTAAAACCAAATACCGGAAAAGATTAGGGTGCGTTTATTTCCTTTCCTCACAAAACAGCTGTGAGTGACGACACACGGAGCGGGAAAAAAAAAGCTGTTCTGATTGGTTTAGACCGGGGCGTCCAAACTCGGTCCTAGAAGGCCGCTGTCCCGTAGTTTAGCTCCAACTCGCCTCAACACAGCTAATAAAAGCTTGATTAGGTTGTTAAGGTGTTTAATTGGGGTTGGAGCTGAATTCTTCAGGACAAAGGCTCAACAGGAGCAAAATTGGACGCCCCTGGTTAACGTTAGACGATGAGAACGTACAAATGTGAAGCGCTGTTCTACTTAACACTGGTTTCCGAAACCTTAACGTTAGTGGACGTTATCGAGTGTACAAACAGTTCAATTTTGCACACTCAAAGGCTGTCCGAAATCGCTTATTAATTTTTCTTCACTCTTCCAAATTAACTGTGTTAAGTGAGCCATACCGTACCATACAGTGGAAAAGCGCCATTAGCGGCCAAATGAATGTAGGGACGATGTGTGCACGAGGGAGACAGCGGCCCGATAACACAAGCGTGCATGAATTAAGTTAAACAAGCACTAAACATATATGATGGTCATTATGCAAGACACACTATTTGTTAACATGCATGTTAACATGTCGTGTTAAACACGATTACCTTCATGACGATGACACACATCAACGCTCTCCGTCGACTCGTCTCGAACTCCTCTCCTCCTGATCCGGAGCCCGGACGGAGCGCGCGCGCGCGCGCACACACACGAAAAAGTGACATCAGCATCGAACAGCCAATCGCATGCCCTGAAACAAGAGAATCGGAATTCACTTCTCGCGAGAGACTAATTCAATACTCTCATCTGAAGATTCGATTGAAGAATATAAAATACATAAATGCATTTAGACAGCAAGAAGAAAATATCTTGCTATAACAAGAACATGTGTTTGTCTTATTTATACTCCACAATATAAACTAACTAAATACTCAATTTATTTAATAAAAAAATTCAGTAAAACGTCAAATTGTATAACAAATTAAAATAACTTTTAATTTTAAAATGCTATTTATTCCTGGGAGGCAAAGCTGAATGTTCAGCATCATTACTCCAGTGTCACATGATTCTTTGGAAATCATTCTAATTTGATTAAATGCCCAAGTAACATTTTTTATTATCAAAGGATTATCACCATCATCACTGGAATAAATAACATTTTTTAGATATTTACATACAATTATTTAAAATTGTAAAAAATAACAATTTTGTTTATTTATTTTTTGCATAAGATACTTATTTCAAAAGCTATATACATGTCTTTCTTACCAGTCTTAAACTTTTGTGCCTGTGTAGACTTAATATGCAAAAGCCTCTAAGGGCCGTCTGACAATTTCTTATGAAAAGAGCATTTTTATCAGACATTTCTTAGGTTCAGTAATTTAACTTTAATGGAAAGGTAAAGGTCCTGTTCATCTCCATTAAAAACATAGGAGCCTGCTAAAGAAACTCACATTCAGAAAATTTCAGACGGAGCTTAGAGGCTTTTGCATCTGAAGTCTTCATCCTTTGAGTGCAAGTGAGGATGTTTTGAAGTGTATGTACATCAGTTGTGTTAATGCAGTTTAGTTAGTCTAGTCTTGGTAGGCCAGTCAACAAACAACAAAAAAGGGTTTTTTTTCTGTTAAGGTCTTAAAACTATGGCTTGCAATGAACTATCCTATTGGACACTGAGAAGAAGAGCAAAGGACAAGGTGGATCAACAACTGCAGACAATACAAACTACAGCTTGGGGAGAGGAGTTGGGCTGCATGCACAGTGACAATACCTGTCAATGTCTAACTGAGGATGAAGACACATTTATGGACTGTGTCTCTCATATTGATGAGAATGAAGGTGTCAATATGGCAAGTGTTCTTGACGACAGTGAATCAGACACGGAGTCCGAATCTGATCCAACTTCCCTGGAAGACGATTTGGCAACTTGGGCAGCTGAACAAAAAATCACACACGTTGCATTGAATTCATTATTAGATATACTGCGTCAGCATAGTTTAAATCTGCCAAAACACTCAAGGACATTGCTGGGAACAATGCGTTTGAACCCTGAAATACAAGACAAGGCTGGTGGCCAATATTACCATTTTGGATTGCTGGAATCCATTACAGAGGTGCTACACCAGAACATCGACATTCTGAGCAGCATTGACACGCTGGAGCTTCAGGTCAACATTGATGGTTTGCCCCTCTTCAAGAGCTCAGCAACACAGTTCTGGCCCATTCTAGGAACACTGCAAAATATCAGACAAGAGGAACCAGTGACAATAGGCTTATTTTGTGGTACATGTAAACCTACCTCGCTAACTGAGTATCTTGAAGACTTCATCGCTGAAGTAAATGAATTGGCCAATGGATTTGAATTTGAAGGAGTGAGGTTAACTTTACAACTGTCATCAATGGTTTGCGATGCACCTGCTCGTGCATTCCTGAAAAATGTTAAAGGTCACACAGGCTATCATGGATGCGAAAAATGCACAGAGGATGGCGTGTACCTGGAAAACAGGATGACATTTCCAAGAAGTGACTTGCCTAGAAGAACAAATGAGAGCTTCAGAAACAAAACCGATTCTGATCATCACCGTGGTACCTCACCCCTTGAAGAAACGTCCCTGGATATGGTCTCTGGCTTCCCCCTCGACTACATGCACCTCGTGTGCCTCGGAGTCATGAGACGGCTTCTCCACTTGTGGCTGAAGATGGGTCCTCTCACTTGTAGGCTGTCGGGTTTTCAAATAAACACATTATCAGAAAGGTTGGTGAATGCGCGAAGATATGTGCCCATGGAGTTTGCACGGAAACCAAGGGCACTGAGGGAAATTGATAGGTGGAAGGCAACAGAGTTCAGGCAGTTTTTACTGTATACCGGACCGGTCATGATGAAGGATCTCCTCACCACAGAGGTGTACAAAAACTTCATGCTGCTTTTTGTGGGAATCTTCATCCTGTGCAACAACAGTTTCATTGATGATTACTGTGATTAAGCAAATGAAATGCTAGTTCTTTTTGTCACTCACTTTGGGCAACTGTACGGTCCACAGTTCTTGTCATATAATGCACACTCCCTCGTACATCTTGCAGATGATGCAAAAAAGCATGGCATTCTTGACAACTTCAGTGCTTTCAAGTATGAGAATCACCTAAACAAACTCAAAAGACTTCTGAGGAAACCAACATGCCCTCTGAGTCAAATAATAAAAAGATTCTCAGAGATGCAAAGAAGCTGCAAAACACCTCAGAAAACCAGGCCACATCTGCTCAAAAAACAGCATGAGAATGGTCCTCTCCCTGCATCCTTTCATGAGGCGACACAATATAAAGAGTTGAGGACAAGCCCTTACACTCTTAAACTAGACCAGGCAAACTGTCACGTCTACATCGGCGGCAAAGCTTCTAAGCTCCAGAACATTATTTCATTCAAGGATGAAGTTTATGTTGCCTACAGTACCTTCAACAACCAGGAATCTTTCTTTGACTATCCTCTACCATCCTCTACACTCGGCATCCATTTAGTTGGCGACCTCTCAACAACCGTTGAGTTCTGCGAGTTTTTCTTGTCCCATATCAACATCATTTCGTTGCAATTCCTCTTTTACATAAAAATTAATTCTTTATCAGTGCTTTTTGTAACATAGTTTATGCATTTGAATTACATAGTTGAAAATTGTATTGGAGTAATTAAATAATATGGGTTTCAGGCTTGAAAAAAAAAAAAAAAAAAAAAAAAAAAAAAATGTACCTAATAGTGGAGTTTGAGGGAGAAGGTACAACTGGACCAATTGCCAAGTCATGGTACGCAGATGGCTATTCCTGGTGGCCTCCATATAAATACCTTGACAAGGTGTTGAAGAGCGTCAGAACCATGGAGGAACCACAGCCAGAGAAAGGGTGGACCCGTCACAGAACCAGAATCCTGCATGAGTCAGGTAAGAGTAAATTATACTGTAAATTAAACATGATCTTGCCCAGCATACCTGTATTTCATTGTTCAGAATCTTAATTTTTTTTTTCTACACTGTAAAATGTGATCTCACATAGCTCTAATAAACGTGTAAAAGCTCCAAAACTTTATTTCATTTGTCAGCATCTTTTCAAAATGTGTCCAAAAATTGGAAGAAGGCCAGCTACACATCTGACATAAATTCAGAACCTGAAATTGCCAGAAAAAGGATTCCCAAGTAAGTAACAAAAGACAAAATAAATGGTTTAACATGTAAATCCAATAATTAAGATATTTTTGATGAAATCTCTGAGCTTTCTGACCATTCAGCATATTTACGTAGCTTTGACTTTAAACAGTGAAGAGCATCCAATTGTACTTTTTCTTTGTTTTCCTAGAAAGAAAACATACTCTGATAACATCTCATCAGATGATGAGGCACCAGAACTACCACCCCTTAAAAAAAGAAAAACCGCAGACAAAGAGAGTGTTCCTCCAGCACCGAAACCTCCAGCACTTCCAAAACGCATAAAAAAAAAAGGTAATGGAAAATAACTTAAAAAAAAATAAATGTTAATGAAATTAATGCTATGAATAACAATACATTTTCCATGTCGACTCAACCAAAGGTCGAAAAATCAAATATATATCTACGATTCTGCAGAGGGTGTGTGGGGTGGGCTTAAAATTACGATTTTTACCTGAGATTTTGAGCCAAAACACAGGGGGGTTATAAAGATAGCAGCATCGTTATTTTATTTTTACAGAGAGAATGGTAGTCTATTAGTAAAATCTGTTGACTTCAGCAATCTTTTGCTGCATGTGTCAATGATGACAGTTCCAAAAAAAATTCATCTATGACATTCAATATTATACTATTTTTTATTTTCTGAAATTTGGTTGATTTGATGATTGATGAAATAAGTAAGATTAAAAGTGCATAACACCCAGATTACAATAAACGAAATTTCCTTATTATTAGGTCCTGTTGTGCAAACTCAGGTTTTCCAGAGCAAAGCTGTAAACCCTTTAAGCAACTGTAAGTTTTTCTTTTATTTTTTTTAATCTTTTTAAATTTTTTATCCAAATCTACAATGATTACTGAAAGCTACAACTATGTCAGTGGTTCTTAATCCTGTTCCTTGGAACCCTCCACTCTGCACATTTTGTTTGCATCTCTTATCACTTCAGACTACTCAACTGTGGACTTCACAGGATTCCATATATTTTACATTCAAAGGGCATAAAAGTGCACGAGACATGCGCTTAAATTGTAGTTATTTATAGAGGTATATTACATCTCACTTCACACTTCTCTAATAAGTTTTGTCTGTGTGTGAAGACCCTGCAGAGGCGTTGTGAAAATCTGTGAATAAATGTTCCTAAGTGAAGTAAACTTCAACAGATTTCCTGTTCAGGAACAGGATTAAGAACCGCTGAACTATGTAATTGTTGAAACATGCAGCTGAACAAATATAGCTATCAAAATGAACATTGCTAATGACCCCCCAACTGTCAACAGTATTTGTCAATCAGCAACAAAGGGAAACGGAAGAACAACAGCAGACCTGGTGTGAGAGTCTCCCCAGCTTTCAAGGTAAATTATTAGTTGTATCTGGCTGTTGGGTATGCTCAAATGAAAATGCTTTTTTGAAGTTTGTAAGTTATGGGATAATGCCCTGTCACAATTACACATATTACAAGTGCAACCTACCCACTCCACCTTTTGCAGCTCCAGTGCGTGTGTCTGAGGCAGACCATTACGGAGATGGCTGGAGTGTTGATCCACCTAACACACAAGGTACAATAGCATAATCAGGGATGAGTAAATCAGAAACACATTCACAGAATTTAAATGCAATATAAAACTGAATAACATCATATGTGTGTTCAATCCATAGAGCACACATTCTCTGTCCTGAGAACATCAGGGGACAACCAAGGAAGAACACGGAGTAAGATTACTGCACATTAATTCACTTAAGTAAATTTTACAATTTGACAGTTAACAGATCACAGTTCAAATTGCAATTGAAATGCACTTTACAGTAAAATAACTGCAAAATGATTTTTGGACAAATGTAGCCAGACTCAAGGCACTGGGATGACTCAAAATTATCCACCCTTGTTAAGATAGATTCTGAAATGAATGTGTCCCGCTGAGTGTGAAGCAGGCCTTAGTGTGTTAATTTGCAAATTTAACAAGTGAATCTTCCCTACTCCACCTTCCTCAGCTCCAGTGGGCGTCTCTCAGGCAGAGCATCATGGAGCCGGTTGGGGTGTTGATCCACCTAACACACAAGGTAAAAGAGCATTTATTACAATAAGTAGGAGGAAACAAGACAGGCTTGTAAAAAAACTGGTAGGGACTACACAAGCTTCCTCCTGGGTTAGTGACATCACTAACCCTAAAAATTACATAAACCCTGACCCATATTTCAATTAACTACACATTTACACATTTCACCCCCAATTTCCATCGGCGGAGTCAATAGGTTTCCATTAAAGTCAATGAGTGTATTTCCACTGAATGCGGTACAGCTGCGTTCCGACTCCGGCGATCCGCAGCCCTCCGGAGCAGATACGCAGAGCTTCTATTTTTGCCGGATGCCGGAGAGCTACGCAGCACTACAGGGCAGAGTGCGCAGGACAGGAAGTCGAGCAAAAAACAGAACAAACCAAAACAAAATAAAAGATCCGGTTAATTTTCTAAATAAAATACACCGTGATCATGGCGGATCATATTTCCCTACACTACACCTTGAAAACGTCATAATATGCCATTCCTCATAACGTTCTGTTTATAGAAACTATATATCGCGCGATCATACGTGAATTAGCGAGATCTCGTGGGTCCTCGTGACTTCAGCTGTCAGTCATGGACGCAGCCGTTCCGCAACAAATCCGTACCTGGTGGGTATTGACGGACGACGGAACACGGAGCTGTCACGCAGCGGAGCCGTTACGCAGCCGTTACGCATCTGGTGGAAATTGGGGGTTAGTGTGTGTTAACTTGTGTTGGAAATCTTACCTACTCCACCTTCCTCAGCTCCAGTGGGCGTCTCTCAGGCAGAGCATCATGGAGCCAGCTGGGGTGTTGATCCACCGAACACACAAGGTAAAAGAGCATTACTTACAATAGAAACGGGAGAGAAAAAAAACAGAAATCTTATTCACAGCACTTCAACAAAATCTATATATTCTGTGATCTTTTCCACTCCATAGAGCACACATTCTCTGTCCTGAGACCCTCAGGTGATTGTGACCACCAAGGAAGATCACGAAGTAAGATAAGAAATAATGAAAATAAATAAAAACAACAAATAACTGACAGTGTCCTTACCAGACACAGGCTGCGTTTACACTTGGCATTAACATGCTTTCACAGTGATCCAATCAAGCAGATTGGATCATTAGCCAATCAGGACATGGCACATTTACATTTGTTCACATTAAGTGGCCACTGTATAGACCAACGCTACTTTTGCGTCATGGAAGGGTAACGCCCCTTTTTGGGGGAAGACAAACGGATTCCCCCGAGAACAGAACTCGCTCTAGATCTGCAAAGTTTCTTGATAGCAAAATTGGCACAACAGAGCAGGTTAGTTATGATATAAAAAATGATCAGCTCTCAGATTCTGTCAATTTTATTACGAAATTCAAACACTAAATACCGTTTTGGTAATTGTAAATGTTACGTGACAGATCCCTAGCGGAAATGTATATTCCTCATACATAATATCGATGAATCAGTGTTTTTCAACCGCGGAAACTGAACAGCTGGAGAACAATTATGTCACATAACATTTACCTCAGGAAATCCATTTAATGACCGTAATATAGGCTAGCACGTTAGTTAAAGTTAAGCTAGAAAAAGGAGCTATAGAGAGTATTTGGCTAAATATGTGTATGGCTACTATTACATATTTATTATATTTTTACTTATATCATTAAATAAGGTTGTTATTATAATAAAAAAAATGCATTATATTTAATTTGAGTTATTTTTAATCTTAAATAATACTAGATAGGGCTCTCTATATGTTTACAGCATTAGGTGAGTTTTTTTTTTCTTGAGAAAAATGTACGCCTATCTTGTGTAGGCTTACCTAATATTTATCCAGATGAGTCAATATTGAATCAAATCACAAGATCTGAACTTTATTGTGAAATTTGTGTCAAGATAATAAAAAAAAACATAGCTTATCAGAAATTGTACCATGTAAACATTGTAACATGTTGTCACTAAACCTAATACAATTCTGTTTAGTTACTAAAATCTTTTGACAATCACAATACACTTATTTGTGATGCAAGACATTTTTTTACATCCCCAATCCAATACATCCAGACATCTACCACTATGGAATCACCAAATATAGCCTATTTTTTGTCATTAACACACTCACAGTATGACAAACTAGACGATGAGGCCATGTCTAGAGGAGTCGGTAGTTTACTTGGATCATATTTCTCTTGATTTTTTAGCTACTGACATAGTTTTGTTGTCGACTAGCTATATAGTTAGAAAGACGAAGCTGCTATCAGCCAGCTAACGTTACGTGATTAGCTCTCACTAGGCACGCTACCTTCGTTTCTGCTGGTGTCTAGAAAGTGCTAGGACTTTGAAAGTTGTAAAATATGACATTTCAACAACCACTGCTGGGCTAACTTTACATGTAACAACACGAACGGCAGTAGATCAAGCCTTCTAGGCTAGATAGGATAGCGTAATGTCACAACATCCAATTTGACAGCCCCATACATACATTGGTCCCATACAAATTTTGCCGTACACTGAACCTTTTTACAACTTTCAAAGCCCTAGCACTTTCTAGACACCAGCAGAAACCAGCCAAGTCCACTTTAGTCCTAGCCTGCTACTATTTCAACAGTAAAATCAGTTAACAGCCACGGTAGCGTGCCTAGTGAGGGCTAATCACGTAACGTTAGCTGGCTGATAGCAGCTTCGTCTTTCTAACTATATAGCTAGTCGACAACAAAACTATGTCAATAGCTAAAAAATCAAGAGAAATATGATCCAAGTAAACCACCGTCTCCTCTAGACTCCTCCTCATCGTCTAGTTTGTCATACTGTGAGTGTGTTAATGACAAAAAAAATAGGCTAGCACTTAACTTGGTGATTCCACGAGATAGTGGTTGATGTCTGAATAGTCCATATTTGGCCACTGCGTGGGGTCATTAATCCAGTTTTCGACCATTTCAAAGGGACACCTCTGTAACCCCGTATCCAGTAGCTTCTTTAAATACTGCTCACGGTCCTCGGCAAGCAAAGAGAGTTTGTATGTTTGTGCCATTTTTGCTTTTTTATTCAAGTTTATTCAAGAAACTTTGCAGATCTAGAGCGAATTCTGTTCCGTTTGTTTTCCCCCAAAAAGGGGCGTTACCCTTCGATGACGCAAAAGTAGCGTTGGTCTATCTGAATATCCGATTGGATTTCTAAAGTGTTGTCAATTTTTTGTTGGCCACATGAGTGTAAAATTAATTTGAAGGAATATTTGACTGGTTCAAACTAAGCTTCTGTACTGTATATGTTTGATTTATGTTGTGTTTAGGACAAAACTTTTAATGAAGAGCATTTTGTTTATGTAATTAGGCTCTCTAAGTATATCAAATTTTGGATTTAGATTTATCGTCCAAAAATCGTTATCGGCTTTCAGATATAAAGAATTAATGGTTATCGGTTTTGGACAAAATTTTCATATCAATGTATCCCTATTTTGGAGAGCAACTACTCCTAGTCACCCCCTGTCATTTCAAAGATTTGTACAATAGAGAGCATGTCAAGTAGAAACGCTTTATCCATTTTGTGATTTTGCACCCATTTTGGGAGGTGCATGCACAGTCAGTAGTGAGGAGCCAGGCAAAAGTATAAACATTATACTTGTTTCAAACGGATTTGACAGAATCAAGTGACGAGACCAATGCTGCAGGGGGTGCCAGGAATAGTCACACTCAAATTTGGCAATATTAGAGTCCTAACTGTACTCAAAAGAGCACTGATGTACTGACTGGTGATTGTTGGTAATGCCAGTGTAATAATTAATAAATTAACCATACTGTTCTTATAAGAAGTGAACAAAAATCTGTTTTTATGCTTTTCGGTTTTATATTTTAGTGTGTGTTAACTTGTGTTGGTAACAAGTGAATCTTACCTACTCCACCTTCCTCAGCTCCAGTGGGCGTCTCTCAGGCAGAGCATCATGGAGCCAGCTGGGGTGTTGATCCACCTAACACACAAGGTAAAAGAGCATTCATTAGGCATGAGGAAATCAAACACATTCACAACATTTAAAGACAATCTATATATATATATACACACACATATAATTACATTATCTGTTCAATCAATAGTGCAAACCTTTTCTGTCCTGAGACCTTCAGGGAACCACCAAGGAAGAGAGGAGAGTATGTTTCCTACAAATTATATTTTTACATATATTGTGTTATGCTGTTATGAAAATCATCATCAGCATTTAAGTTTTTACTTACCAAAATCCAGTCTTGAGTATTGTACCATGCAAGTCATTTATCGATTTAAATGATCTTCTGTATTGCAGCAAGGGCAATTCTGGAAACACTAGAAAAAATGGACATGAAGATCAACCACCTGACTTCACTTGTCCAGTCTCTAGTGGGAAACAGACGCATTCTACCGCAGATGCAGAATGACGAAGAGGATGACGTCTTTCCACTTGCATCTATTGAAGAGCTAGACCGGCTGGAACAAAGTTTAGTTGACAGAGGGTTTATGCAGAGAATGGTAAGAATCAACTGAATTTTCAACCTACAACTAATAATGAAATGTACTGTGCATGTTTACACGCTTGTCAAAAGTCTGAGATTATCAAGATTGTAAAAAAAATATATAATAATATAAGTTTCTTCTGCTCAGCAAGGCTGCAATTTATTTGATCAGAAATGCAGTGAAAACAGTAACAGTTAAATATGATTAAACCTTTCCATTTTAATATATTGTCAAATGTATTTTTTCTGATCAAAACTAAATTTTCAGCATCATTACTCCAGTCTTCAGTGTTATATTATATTCTAATATTCTGTTTTTCTGATTGGTTAATAGCAATTATTATTGGTGCTCAATTATTGATAATGGTTATTATCAATGTTAAAATAGTTTTCGCAGAAACATATTTTTGAAGAAACGGTTATCCTGTTTTTAGGATTATTTGATGAACAGTTCATTATTTAATGAACAGAAACAATGAAAGTTCAAATGAACATAATTTATTTGAAATGTGAATCTTCTGAAATGTAATAAATGTGTTTTTCATTTTTTAACATTGCTGATTAAAATGGTTACTTAGGGACTGTTCGTTATTTATTTAAGGGGCCACCGGAGGAGTTTTGAGATCTGTTGTCAAAAAAGACATGACCCTCCCTTCGCCAGCAATAAATTTTTCTATGGCCCACCAAAATAATTGTGAAAAAAGGCATGACCCTCCCCGATAATTTATTGATTAGCCTAATTCTGTACTGGTTTGCGCTTGGCAAATATGTTCAGATAGCCATTGTTTGTTTGTTTTTTAAACCATAAACTCTTGCTTTCTCATCTTACTAGGGCTGTAACTATAGACCAAACCTACGATTCGGTTCGTATCACGATTTTTGATTTTAGATTTGAAAAAAATCATGTTTTCGGTGCTGATGCGGTGTGACTCGTTCAACATGTGGGTGGCGCTGCCAACAAAGCATCTAAAAGCTGTCACAAAGAACCGGCAAAAGTAATGATTATTAATATGTCAAATATAGCAAGGAGACATTTTAATTGTTCATTAATAAACAAGTGTTTTCTGTGTCTACTGCAAAGATGAAGTTGACGATGCGTCGCGCCCCAGATAGCAGACCAACATTGAATCTACATTGAATCAATGTTAATGCATTAACCAAAAGATCATTGAATCAATGTTGAAATTTAACATTGATTTTTCATCAGGTTTGCACCCTGAAATAATGTTATATCAACGATGAAAAATCAATCAATATGGTCATAAAATCAATATTATTTCAACCATAATTAAATCACTTATTTAACATTGAATCAACATAAAATCAATCTTACTTCATGTACAGCAAGATTCTATGCTAGTTTATCATGCTTGTACTGTGCATTTTTAAATGACTCCTTTCAGACAGAAACCATGTAGGTGTTATGGAGTAACAGTTGGGTTGCAATTAAATATGTTTTTTAATCAAAATGTCATTCAAAGTAAACTACATCCTTCAGTTTACAAGCAAATGTATTTATTTATGCCCCCAAAACTGAACATGAAATTTCATTTGTAAAATGCATTTTGTGGTGACAAAGACAAAAACAGTGCAGTAAGTTACTACGGTAAGAAAGAATGAAACATTACTCTGATAAATATTTCAAGTTCAATTTTATTTATGTATCACATTTAGAACAGACCAAAGTACTTTACAGAAGAACAACATTAAACAATATAGCATGCATTCTATAAAAAAAAAAGATATAACATGCATTATAAAATAAAACAAAAATAAGAGCAACATAGCTGAGTAACCATAAAAAAAGAACTAGAACAGAAATCAGAACTCAGATATAAATTAATAACACCAACCAAAGAAAATAATCAATATACTAAATAAAATGGGTAGGTTTTAAAACAATTAAAACGTAGGCAGAGAAGGGGCTGCTCTAATAGGCACACTTACCTCTAACGTTACTTGGGTAAAATACCGTACCGTAATTCTAATGAACTCAGGGGTTTCCACCACGAGCAATACCCCCAAGCCGTTCAGGGGCGTAACGGAGCCATCTTTGTACCGAAACAGAAAAAAATAAACTCTGAGGCTCTGAGGCCTCCTTTTTCCTCTGCCGCCTGCTGTTGTAAGGCATCTAAACAAAACAAAACACAATTAGAAAATATTTGGAAATATGACTAATTATAAATGACAAATGTACTACAAAATTAAGTGAAACTTGAAATTTTGAAAAATACCCTGAATTCAAAATCATTTGAATTTATTTTACTATTTAATGAATTTTAGTATAGACCCTATTACAGCTGTTATTTCTATATTTTTTACCCATTTTTGGAAGTTCTGGAAACGCTATATCATCATGGATAAAAATAAATAAATAGCTAGCTATTATTGGAATACAAAAATTATATTAGCTGTCGTGCCCGTCGTCTCCCATTTGCGTGCCCAACTAATGTTATGAACTCACGCTTCTTTGCGCCTTTTTTGACTTAAGGGTTAGTTCTCACAAGAATGAAAATTAACAATTTACCCACTGTTAGTTTTACCCACGATGACGTTTGGTAAAAGACAAATTGAAATTCAATATGGGAAAATCCCGGCCGTTGGTTTGTTCATGTTATTAATAAATTTAACATAGCAGTTCATTCCGACTCACCCAGGAAAAGCAAATAAGTTGTAAGAAATATAGATGCATAAAAATGAGAAATGAAAGATTAAGAGATTTAAGATTAACTTACCTCTAAAAATCACTCTGTCGTTGCCTGAATGCTTCGTCTGTCTGTTTCGCGCTTGAAATCTGTTAGCAAGCTGCGTTTGAATTCTGTTGACTGTTATCCACGCTTCGATCTGATTGGCGGTTGGCAACCAATGTTAGGATTGTCTAGGCAACCAGTGGAGAAATTTAAGCTGACCAAAAATCAACATTGATTCAATGTTTGTCTTTTCAATACTGAAAAACATTGAATTATCAACATTGATTCAATGTTTGTCTTTTCAACACCGAAAAACATTGAATTATCAACATTGATTCAATATTATTTTAACATTGAATTTTCAACATTGTTCCAATATTATTTTAGCATTGATTTTTCAACATTGATCCAATATTATTTAGCATTGTATTTTCAACCTCAACCAAAATGATGATTCTGATGGAATTTCAACATTTAATCAATGTCACCTTGCTATCTGATCGCGATCTTCTCAGAACGCGCCAGAGAGAAATGCACATTTCATAAGGAGAAAGCAGTCTGTTTTCTTTCTTTATGAATTGTTCTGTTTAAAAGTAGACATTTAAAGCTTTCTATATATTTCTCAGGTCTGTGAGGCAAGTAGCATATACCTTACGCTGAGTTTCGGTTCATTTGACAAGATCCAGTTCACTCGCCCGCGCCTCCGTGTCATGATTATCTATTTTCTATATTTAGACTACTTCTTATTTATTAAATCCAGATGAAACATTGATTAAAATTAAGATAAAATTAATACAAAAACGAAATTCACTTTAAAGAAAGGCTTTGTGCTTTCTGTTTGAGGTCTCTGTGAAATTTGTAAAGTCGCTTTTCAGAGCAGTCATGTCCGTAATGGAGAACTGTCACGCCCGTAACATTGTTTTTTTGTTTTGTTTGTTTTTTCACATAAATGCGAACACGAAAAATAAAATAAAAATATTATAATATTTTATGTTCTGTGGAGGCCGATCTTTATTCATCCGGTGGGTATAGGCCTATATCTTTTGGTTTGCACAGTGTAATTTATAGAATTACTGAAAAATATTTTGCCACCTAAAAGTTAAAGATTTTTTGTGTCACGTCACATGTGTATTTCCCTCATATTAAATATAAAACGCATGTGTAGACTGATATTTTTCTAATGTCTTGACTCCTTTCAGACGTTTCAAAATATTGGTATTAAATGCATTTTCTGATAATTTATATTTCGAATTTTGACTGCAAATGTCACGTCCATAACACTGGAATCGCCCAATTTTAAAGGGGGGGTGAAATGCTCATTTTCACTCAATCTCCTGTTAATCTTGAGTACCTATAGAGTAATATTGCATCCTTCATATCTCCAAAAAGTCTTTTGTTTTATTATATTAATCAAAGAAAGATAGGGTGTACCGAGTCTTTCCGGAAAAAACCGAGCGGCTGGGGGCGGGCCGTGTGGGCGAAGCTTAGCTGTGCTAACGCACCGAGCTAGTGACAACACACAGAGACATTATTTGTTCAACAGTTACTCACCGTCCGGTTCCAACGCACGACCGCGAACGTTTATCATTGCGACTGCTCGATCCTTAAGCATTAGACGATCTGGGCTTTGTTTATAAAACAATCATCGTCGAAATGCAGGGAACAAACAGCTACACAACTCCGTTTATGCTCAGGAAAACAAACTCCATCCACGGGTTCCTTAACGCTGGGTTCTTTGGGAATCTGTGCAGGGTTGTCTTGCCCTGGCAACCAAAAACACACTTCTTTGGTGACACTGACTTCCCAAAAGCCGGGCAGGGCGCTTTGATGGCGAGAAAAATAATTATTAGGATTAATAGGGCCTTCGCCCTTTTAGGGCTTGGGGCCCAAGCCCTGAAAGGGCGAAGGCCATATTGTTTTCGTTAGGATTATTAGGGCCCAAGCCCTGAAAGGGCGAAGGCCCTATTTTCCGGTAGGATTATTAGGGCCCAAGCCCTGAAAGGGCGAAGGCCCTATTGTTTTCGTTAGGATTATTATTATTAGGGCCCAAGCCCTGAAAGGGCGCAGAGCCCTATTGTTTTCGTTAGGATTATTATTATTATTATTATTATTATTATTATTATTATTATTATTATTAGGGCCCAAGCCCTGAAAGGGCGAAGGCCCTATTGTTTTCGTTAGGATTATTATTATTAGGGCCCAAGCCCTGAAAGCGCGAAGGCCCTATTGTTTTCTTTAGGATTATTATTATTAGGGCCCAAGCCCTGAAAGGGCGAAGGCCCTATTGTTTTCAGTAGGATTATTTATTATTAGAGCCCAAGCCCTGAAAGGGCGAAGGCCCTATTGTTTCCGGAAGGATTATTTTTTTAGGGCCCAAGCCCTGAAAGGGCGAAGGCCATATTGTTTTCGGTAGGATTATTAGGGCCCAAGCCCTGAAAGGGCGAAGGCCCTATTGTTTTCGGTAGGATTATTTATTAGGGCCCAAGCCCTGAAAGGGCGAAGGCCCTATTGTTTTCGGTAGGATTATTTATAATTAGGGCCCAAACCCTGAAAGGGCGAAGGCCCTATTTTTTTCCGGTAGGATTATTAGGGCCCAAGCCCTGAAAGGGCGAAGGCCCTATTTTCCGGTAGGATTATTAGGGCCCAAGCCCTGAAAGGGCGAAGGCACTATTGTTTTCGTTAGGATTATTATTATTAGGGCCCAAGCCCTGAAAGGGCGAAGGCCCTATTGTTTCCGGTAGGGTTATTTATTAGGGCCCAAGCCCTGAAAGGGCGAAGGCCCTATTGTTTTCAGTAGGATTATTTATTATTAGAGCCCAAGCCCTGAAAGGGCGAAGGCCCTATTGTTTCCGGAAGGATTATTAGGGCCCAAGCCCTGAAAGGGCGAAGGCCCTATTGTTTCCGGAAGGATTATTTTTTTAGGGCCCAAGCCCTGAAAGGGCGAAGGCCATATTGTTTTCGGTAGGATTATTAGGGCCCAAGCCCTGAAAGGGCGAAGGCCCTATTGTTTCCGGTAGGATTATTTATTATTATTAGGGCCCAAGCCCTGAAAGGGCGAAGGCCCTATTGTTTTCCTAAGGATTATTAGGGCCCAAGCCCTGAAAGGGCGAAGGCCCTATTGTTTTCGTAAGGATTATTAGGGCCCAAGCCCTGAAAGGGTGAAGGCCCTATTGTTTCCGGTAGGATTATTAGGGCCCAAGCCCTGAAAGGGCGAAGGCCCTATTGTTTTCGGTAGGATTATTATTAGGGCCCAAGCCCTGAAAGGGCGAAGGCCCTATTGTTTTCGGTAGGAATTGTTTTCGGAAAAATTGGTCCATAAATCAAACATGCTTGCATGTAATAATATGAAACTCGGTACACATATATATCTCATTGGGCCGAACAACTTTCGTGCTCTAAGTTTTACAAAAGCCCAACAGGAAGTCAACTATTATGGGTTGTTTGAAAAACGCATCCTCTGGAATTTGAAATACTCCTCCTAGAAAATTCGTCCAATCGCAACCAAACTCGGTGTGCATGAAGACAAGACATTGAGGATGCTAAATTGCGGACGGATTTTTGATATCTCAAACGGTTTGGCCGTGGCGAGGAAACGAATTTATGGCGAGAAAAGAGAAACAGGAAGGGTGTTATAACTTCTGCATACATTGACTGATCTTGATAAAACGTCAGCAGTGTGTTCGTGGTAAAAGGCCGATCACATGGATGTGACAATTGTGAGTCAAAGTTATAGCGCCACCAACTGGCAGCAGGAAGTGTGTCACTTTCAAAATGCTTTGAAATCACCCTCTTATTTTTACCCGGTTTGCTTAAAACTTTATGTGTATAATGTAGACACACGGCAGATGGTCTACACCTGTGAAAGGATTATTGATATCTTAGATACTGTTGCCGTGGCAACGCATCAAACTTTAATTTTCTTTTTGGATGCTTTTGAGACTTTTAAGATGCTTGAAATTGGATGAAACTCGACAGACACATCACATTTATTAGCCAGTAGACATGTGCAAAGTTTCAGAAACGGGCGTGGTGAGGGGCTCAGTAGCGCCACCTTTAGTCAAAAATGGGGGCTTAGTTTTACATAGAGTCTTAAAACTTGGTATGTATATTGTTCTCATCGAGCCGGACAACTTTCTAATTTACATTCATTACCTCCGACCAATAGGAAGTCAGATATTTTGATTTGAATGTGGATTTTCTCCCTCTCTCTCTCTCTGACCCTGCGTCTCTGTGTGTGTGTGGGGTGGGGTGGGGTGTCTTTTGAGTTTAAATCTTGTTTTTCAAGGTTTCAGGGGCTTTTGGGGCCCTTAACGTGCTCGAAAACTCTTGAAACTTTGCACACAGGTCAGAACCCACGGCCATGAGGGCCGGGCTGAAGCTGGTACCCGGGCGTGGCTGGGGGGCTCAACAGCGCCCCCTTGAACGGGGTTCTAAAACTTGGTCCATATATCAAACACGCTTGCATGAATTAATATGAAACTCGGTACACATATAGATCTCATCGTGCCGAACAACTTTCCCCGGTCAAGTTTTACGCCAGCCCAACAGGAAGTCGGCTATTATGGGTTGTTTGGAAAACGCTTGCTGTGGAATGTGAAATACTCCTCCTAGAAAATTCACTGTGTCCCCTCCAAACTCGGTGTGCATGTAGTCAAGACTTTGAGGATGCTAAATTGCGGACGGATTTTTGATATCTCGAACGGTTTGGCCGTGGCGAGGAATCGAATTTATGCGAGAAAAGAGAAACACGAAGTGGAATAACTTCTGCATACATTAACTGATCTTGATGAAACTTCAGCAGTGTGTTCGTGGTAAGAGGCCGATCAGATGGATGTAACTATTGTGAGTCAAAGTTATAGCACCACCAACTGGCAGCAGGAAGTGTGTCACTTTCAACATGTTTTTGACAAAAGTGGGGGGGTTAGTTTTAAATACAGTAAAAAAAAATTAGTTTGTATATTTTTCTCATCAAGCCGGACAACTTTCTAATTTACATTCATTAGCTCCAGCCATCAGGAAGTCAGATATTTTGGTCTGAATGTGGATTTTTTTGCAAAATCAGCCTCTGAATTTTTAGCCACTCCTCTTAAACTATTTATTTTATTCCCACCAAACTTTTTCAACATTATGAAAATACATTAAATATGCTAAATTGTGAACGGATAATAAATATCTCAAACGGTTTTGCTATGGCGAGGGATTAAAGTAATGTCCAAAAAGGAAACACTAAAAGCCTCAAATTTTCTAAAAATGTAATTATATACCATTTATTTCTATATAAAAGTATACAAATATCACAACTAAACCCATTTTATTCTGTTTTTGCAATTCAAGAAGAATGAAAAAGTTAAAAACAGGCTATTTAGTGCTATTTGGTTAAACAAAAAAGCAAACATAGGGCTATACTGCCCTCTTGTGTCCAAAAGGACATCAAAATAGTATATAAAACTATAAAACTTATAAAACTTTTACCAGGTAGGCCAATATTGTATTTAAATATACATTTATTAGGTATGTGTCTGAGGATATTTTCCCACCGGTTAATCGACATGTGACACGAGCGGGTGCTTTTAAAACGCTAATATAAAAGTGAAAGAAAAATACAGACGTCCACACTGACATTGATAATGTTGCACACACACGTTGGAAAGAATGATGCTTTTAAACAACACTAAACCGCCATTAGGTGTCGCCAGGCATCCATCTTAATAAGCGAGTCATTGATTCATTCGTTCAAACGATTCGTTCCAATGAGTCGATCATGATTAAGACAGATGTTTATTGATCATTCAATCTTTGAGTCAACCGATTCGTTAAAAATGCTGAATCGTTCAGTTATGAGAAAACACGTGATGCGTGATGGTTCTGCTGTGATCTTTGTTTAACTATTTTTGCTGCTGAAACAGAACAAAAACAGTCAATATTGCATCTAAAATGTAAGTGACTTAACTGGAACTGTTTATTAACCTGTTGTATGAAATCAATGTCACAGTTTCAACTGTGATTGTATTCAGGAAATGACACTCGTCAAGTGAGGTTGCTTCACTGTATCATATGTTATAAAATATATAAAACCTCCATATTTGTAATTTTTATAGTCAGCAGGCCTATGTTGTTAACTGATTATTTTTAAAAATAAAATCTCAAACGGTTTTGCTATAGTGAGGGATTAAAGTAATGTCAAAAAAGGACACACTAAAAGCCTCATATCTTCTAAAAATGTAATTATACACCATTTATTTCTATATAAAATTATACAAATATCAGAATACCCATTTTATTCTTTTTTTGTTTGTTTGTTTGTTTTCAATTTAAGAATTATGTTTGAGTTTAAAAACAACCAGAATGTTTCAGTCCAAAAACTAGATAAATCATGTCATGTCATGGATTGCTTAAATGTATTTTTATTTTTTTATTTCGTTTTGGCTTGTTTGTAGTTATTTTTTTTATTCTTGTTCCGTTCTGAATATCGTTACATTTAAAGGATTTGTTGTGGAATATTTTGAGTGTATCATAAAATCAGAATAATTCTCTCGATTTAGTGATTCCCTAGTTATCTTTTTATTAGATTTTTTTTCGTTGTTCTAATCAGGTCAGGCAAGTAAAATTCTCTGTGTCTTGTCTCTAAAATGTATATACCGGTATATATACACACACACACACAGTATATAATGTATATATATATATATATATATACGGTGCCTTTAGGTAACTAAAGGCACCGGGGTTGCGGTGCCACCGGCTTGGGCCCGTAATCGCTGCTCGCAGCTATATTTTTAGGGCCCAAGCCCTGAAAGGGCGAAGGCCCTATTGTTTACGGTAGGATTATTAGGGCCCAAGCCCTGAAAGGGCGCAGAGCCCTATTGTTTTCGTTAGGATTATTAGGGCCCAAGCCCTGAAAGGGCGCAGAGCCCTATTGTTTTCGTTAGGATTATTATTATTATTATTAGGGCCCAAGCCCTGAAAGGGCGAAGGCCCTATTGTTTCCGGTAGGATTATTTATTAGGGCCCAAGCCCTGAAAGGGCGAAGGCCCTATTGTTTTCAGTAGGATTATTGTTTATTATTAGTGCCCAAGCCCTGAAAGTGCGAAGGCCCTATTTTTTTTCGTTAGGATTATTATTATTAGGGCCCAAGCCCTGAAAGGGCGAAGGCCCTATTGTTTTCGGTAGGATTATTTGTTATTAGGGCCCAAGCCCTGAAAGGGCGAAGGCCCTATTGTTTTCGGTAGGATTATTTGTTATTATTATTAGGGCCCAAGCCCTGAAAGGGCGAAGGCCCTATTGTTTTCGGTAGGATTAATTGTAATTAGGGCCCAAGCCCTGAAAGGGCGAAGGCCCTATTGTTTTCGGTAGGATTATTTATTATTATTATTATTATTATTAGGGCCCAAGCCCTGAAAGGGCGAAGGCCCTATTGTTTCCGGTAGGATTATTTATTAGGGCCCAAGCCCTGAAAGGGCGAAGGCCCTATTGTTTCCGGTAGGATTATTTATTAGGGCCCAAGCCCTGAAAGGGCGAAGGCCCTATTGTTTTCGGTAGGATTATTGTTTATTATTATTAGGGCCCAAGCCCTGAAAGGGCGAAGGCCCTATTGTTTCCGTAAGGATTATTAGGGCCCAAGCCCTGAAAGGGCGAAGGCCCTATTGTTTTCGTAAGGATTATTATTTTTTTTTTTCTTCATTATTTTTTTTTTTGCCTTTTTGCCACTTTTGGGGCCCTTAACATGCTCAAAAACTCTTGAAATTTTGCACACACGTCAGAACCTGCGGCCATCAGGGCCGGGCTGAAGCTGGTACCGGGGCGTGGCAGGGGGGCTCGACAGCGCCCCCTGGAATGGGGTCCGAAAACTTGGTCCATAAATCAAACACGCTTGCATGTAATAATATGAAACTCAGTACACATATAGATTTCATCGGGCCAAACAACTTACGTGCTCTAAGTTTTACAAAAGCCCAACAGGAAGTCGGTTATTATACGTTGTTTGGAAAACGCATACAATGGAATGTGAAATACTCCTCCTAGGGATTTCATCCGATCGCCACCAAACTCGGTGAGAATAAAGTCAAGACATTGAGGATCAATTCTTGCGAACAGATTTTTGATATCTCGAACGGTTTGGCCGTGGCGAGGAAACGAATTTATGGCGAATAATGGGACACAGGAAGTGTGTTATAACTTCTGCATACATTGACTGATCTTGATGAAACTTCAGCAGTGTATTCGTTGTAAAAGGCCGATCACATGGATGTGACTATTGTGAGTCAAAGTTATAGCGCCACCAACTGGCAGCAGGAAGTGTGTCACTTTCAAAATGCTTTGAAGTCACCCTCTTACTTTTACCCGATTTGCTTCAAACTTTATGTGTATAATGTAAACACATGGCAGATGTAGACCTGTGAAAGGATTATTGATATCTTAGATACTGTTGCCGTGGCAACGCATCAAATTTTAATATTCTTTTCGGATGCGTTTGAGACTCTTAGCATGCTTGAAATTGGATGAAACTCGACAGACACATAACACTTATTAGCCAGTAGACATGTGAAAAGTTTCAGAAACGGGCGTGGCAGGGGGGCTCAACAGCGCCCTCTTGAACAGGGTCTGAAAACTTGGTCCATATATCAAACACGCTTGCATGAATTAATATGAAACTCGGTACACATATAGATTTCATCGGGCCGAACAACTTTCCCTCTGTCAAGTTTCACGCCAGCCCAACAGGAAGTCGGCTATTATGGGTTGTTTGGAAAACGCTTGCTGTGGAATGTGATGTACTCCTCCTAGAGAATTCATTCAATCACCTCCAAACTCAGTCAGCATGAAGTCAAGACATTGAGAATGCTAAATTGCGGACGGATTTTTGATATCTCGAACGGTTTGGCCGTGGCGAGGAAACAAATTTATGGCGAGAAAAGAGAGGAGACGAAGTGTTATAACTTCTGCATACATTAACTGATCTTGATGAAACTTTAGCAGTATGTTCGTGGTAAGAGGCCGATCAGATGGATGTAACTATTGTGAGTCAAAGTTATAGCGCCACCAACTGGCAGCAGGAAGTGTGTCATTTTCAACATGCGTTTGACAAAAGTGGGTGGGTTAGTTTTACCAACAGTTACAAAAATCAGTATATATATTGGTCTCACCGAGCCAGACAACTTTCTAATTTACAGTTATTAGCTCAGAGCAAAAGGAAGTCAGATATTTTGGTCTGAATGTGGATTTTTTGGATATTTCAGACTCTGAGTTTTTAGCTACTCTTCCTAACTGGTTTATTTTATTCACACCAAACTTTTTCAAAATGATAAAGATACATTAAAGATGCTAAATTGTGAACGGATATTAAACATCTCAAACGGTTTTGCTATAGTGATGGACTAAAGTAAAGTAACACTTAAAGCCTCATCTTCTAAAAATGTAATTAAACACCATTTATTTCTATATAAAAGTATAAAAATATCACAACTAAACCCATTTTATTCTTTTTTTTTTTCAATTTAATAAATATTTATAAGTTTAAAAATAGTAATTGTACTATTTAGTCCCATAAAAGTCAAGTCATACATAGGGCTATACTGCCCTCTTGTGTTCAAAATCAGGTAGGCCTATTGTATCTACATAAAAATATACTAGGTTTGTGACGGTGAGAATATTTTACCACCGGTTAATCGACGTGTGACACCGCTGGAGGCTTTTGAATCGCCAACTTAAAAACGAAAGTAAAATATGTTCGTCCACACTGACATTGATAGTGGTTGAGCGAGCGTTTCAAATTAATTCCTATGGAAGTAGGAATTAACTGAAAAACGTTCACTCTGTTCTGCTCGTTCCTCGCCGTGGATGCGCACCGTTATGAATGCCCGTGCAGCCATGAGCATTTTAGTTTAATTTTAAAATTAGCGCCTTTCGGGGGGTGGATTGCTTGAAATTATTTTACAAAAGCACAATGTTGTGTTTTATTGCAACTGTACACAAATATAAGTTAACACTTTGCAGTTTGAATGTCGTCCTGTATAATGACGGAGTATGTTTTTATGTGTCCACTGTTCAATCGCGCCCACACCACACACACACACACCCACCCACACACACACGGTTTACTATCTTTGTGGGGACTCTCCATAGATTTAATGATTTGTATACTGTACAAACTGTATATTTTATCTCCTTACACTAACCCTACCCCTAAACCTACCCATCACTGAAAACTTTCTGCATTTTTACATTTCCAAAAAAACCTCATTCTGTATGATTTATAAGCTTGTTTACCCATGGGGACCTCTATTTAGGTCCCCACTGTGACACGAGTCCCCATGAGTCTGTGTGCATTCAGGTTAAAGTCCCCACCAGGATAGAAAAACATGAACACACACACACACACACACACACACACACACACACACACACACACACACACACACACACACACACACACTCCAGCATTGCAATCTTGACATTGCAGCCTGTTCATTATAGTCTTAATAAAATATAATAATAAAATGGTCAACCTAACATATAAAGATTACACTGCTCTAAATAGTCAGTAGTACAATTCGTACAATCACAGTAAGCACCGCTCCACTGTGAATTTTCCAAGCACATTTTTGCGCATGTGAAGAGGATAATTTTTCCCTTCGATATTGGAACGTGAGTGAAGTACAAAGCATATAATAAACAATAGTTTAGCATCCAAAAAAAGGTAATTATATATATATATATATATAAAATAGGGGAAAAAAGAATATATATATATATATATATATATATATATATATATATATGTATATATATATATATATATATATATATATATATATTTATTTATTTATTTATTTTAAGTGACAAGACAAAGAATATTACTTGTCAGATATATATATATATTAGTGTAACTAAAGGCACTAGGGTGGCGGTGCCACCGGCTTGGGCCCGCAATCGCTGCTCGCAGCTATATTTTTTTTTATTTTTCTTCATTATTTTTTTTTTGCCTTTTTGCCACTTTTGGGGCCCTTAACATGCTCAAAAACTCTTGAAATTTTGCACACACGTCAGAACCTGCGGCCATCAGGGCCGGGCTGAAGCTGGTACCGGGGCGTGGCAGGGGGGCTCGACAGCGCCCCCTGGAATGGGGTCCGAAAACTTGGTCCATAAATCAAACACGCTTGCATGTATTAATATGAAACTCAGTACACATATAGATCTCATCGGGCCGAACAACTTTCGTGCTCTAAGTTTTACAAAAGCCCAACAGGAAGTCGGTTATTATACGTTGTTTGGAAAACGCATACAATGGAATGTGAAATACTCCTCCTAGGGATTTCATCCGATCGCCACCAAACTCGGTGAGAATAAAGTCAAGACATTGAGGATGAATTCTTGCGAACGGATTTTTGATATCTCGAACGGTTTGGCCGTGGCGAGGAAACGAATTTATGGCGAATAATGGGACACAGGAACTGTTATAACTTCTGCATACATTAACTGATCTTGATGAAACTTCAGCAGTGTGTTCGTTGTAAGAGGCCGATCACATGGATGTGACTATTGTGAGTCAAAGTTATAGCGCCACCAACTGGCAGCAGGAAGTGTCACTTTCAAAATGCTTTGAAATCACCCTCTTATTTTTACCCGATTTGCTTCAACCTTTATGTGTATAATGTAGACACACGGCAGATGTAGACCTGTGAAAGGATTTTTCATATCTTTAATACTGTTGCCGTGGCAACGCTTCAAACTTTAATATTCTTTTTTGATGCTTTTGAGACTCTTAACATACTTGAAATTGCATGAAACTCAACAGACACATTACATTTATTAGCCAGTAGACATGTGCAAAGTTTCAGAAACGGGCGTGGTGGAATGGCTCAGTAGCGCCACCTTTAGTCAAAAATGGGGGCTTAGTTTTTCCTAGAATCACAAAACTTGGTATGTATATTGTTCTCATCAAGCCGGAAAACTTTCTAATTTACAGTCATATTCTCAGACCAAGAGGAAGTCAGATATTTTGGTTTGAATGTGATTTTTTGGGAGAATTTTCTCTCTCTCTCTCTCTGACTCTGTGTGTGTGAGGGGTGGGAGGGATTTGTCTGTTGGGTGAGATTTGCTTTTTTGTTTTTCAAGGTTTCAGGGGCTTTTGGGGCCCTCAACGTGCTCAAAAACTCTTGAAACTTTGCACACAGGTCAGAACCAACGCCCATCAGGGCCGGGCTAAAGCTGGTACCCGGACGTGGCAGGGGGGCTCGACAGCGCCCCCTGGAACGGGATCCGAACACGTGTCCATAAATCAAGCACACTTGCATGTAATAATATGAAACTCGGTACACACATAGATCTCCTCAGGCCGAACAACTTTCGTGCTCTAAGTTTTACGCCAGCTCAACAGGAAGTCTGCTATTTAGCGTTGTTTGGAAACGCATGCTGTTGAATTTAATGTACTCCTCCTAGGAAATTCATCGATTCGCCTCCAAACTTGGTCAGCATGAAGTCAAGACATTGAGGATGCTAAATTGCGGACGGATTTTGAATATCTCGAACGGTTTGGCCGTGGCGAGGAAACGAATTTATGGCGAAAAAATGAAACAGGAAGTGTGTTATAACTTCAGCATACATTAACTGATCTTGATGAAACTTCACCAGTGTGTTCGTTGTAAGAGGCCGATCACATGGATGTGACTATTGTGAGTCAAAGTTATAGCGCCACCAACTGGCAGCAGGAAGTGTGTCACTTTCAACATGCTTTTGACAAAAGTGGGGGGGTTAGTTTTAACTAGAGTAAAAAAAAATAGTTTGTATATTGTTCTCATCAAGCCGGACAACTTTCTAATTTACATTCATTAGCTCCTCCCATCAGGAAGTGAGATATTTTCATGTGAATGTGGATTTTTTTGCAAAATCAGCCTCTGAATTTTTAGCCACTCCTCTTAAACTATTTATTTTATTCCCACCAAACTTTTTCAACATGATGAAAATACATTAAAGATGCTAAATTGTGAACGGATATTGAATATCTCTAACGGTTTTGCTATGGCGAGGGATTAAATTAATGTCAAAAAGGAAGCAGGAAACATCTCATAACTTCTAAAAATGTAATTATACACCATTTATTTTTATATAAAATTATACAAATATTAGAACTAAACCTATTTTATTCTTTTTTTGCAATTCAAGAAGTATGAAAAAGTTAAAAACAGGCTATTTAGTGCTATTTGGTTCAACAAAAAAGCAAACATAGGGCTATACTGCCCTCTTGTGTCCAAAAGGATATCCAAATAGTATATAAAACGTTTTACTAGGTAGGCCTATTGTATTTAAATATAAATTTATTAGGTATATGACGGTGAGGATATTGTCCCATTGGTTAATCGATGTGTGACACGAGCGGGTGCTTTTAAATCGCTAATATAAAAGTGAAAGTAAAGACGTCCGCACAGACATTGATAATGGTGCACACACGTTGGAAAGAAAGATACTTTTAAACATAACACTAAACCGCCATTAGGTGTCGCCAGGCGACCGTCTTAATGAGCGAGTCATTAATTCATTCGTTCAAACGATTCGTTCGAATGACTGAGTCATTCATGATTGAGACAGATGTTTATGGATTGGTCATTGAATCTTTGAGTCAACCGATTCATTCAAAATGCTGAATCATTCAGAAATGAGAAAACAAGTTGCTGTGAGATGTGCGATGGTTCTGCTGTGATCTTGGTTTAACTATTTTTGCTGCTGAAACAGAACAAAAACAGTCAATATTGCATCTTAAATGTAAGTGACTTAATTGTAACTGTTTATTAACCTGTTGATGAAATCAACGTCGCAGTTTCAATCGTGATTGTATTCAGGAAACACAGCCTACTCGTCAAGTGAGGTTGCTCTTATCATGTTATAAAATATATAAAAACTCCATATTTGTAATTTTTATAGTCAGTATGTTGTTAACTGGGTTTCTTTTTTGTGTGCTGCGCTCAGTTGTTTACGTTTCTCCTGGAGAAGCTGCACGAGCCTCAGCAGCGCAACCTTGTTACCATTGATCAGTAATACATTTATTATCAACTGTTGATTGCAACTTAAAATTAATGTAATATAATTAGAATAATCTCTCGTTTTAGTGATTCCCAAGTTATTTTTTTGTCATTGACGTTCTAATCAGGCTACTATGGTTGGGCAAGCTAAACTCTCTTTCAGGTAGGCGGCCTATACTAGGTATGTGACAGTGAGAATATAAGCACCGGTTAATCGACGTGTGACACCCATAGACTGTAAAAAAATAGGTGACACCGCTGGGGGCTTTTGAATCGCTAACTTAAAAACGAAAGTAAAATATGTTCGTCCGCACTGACATTGATTATGGTTGGGAGCAGAGCGAGCATTTTCAATTAATTCCTATGGAAGTAGGAATGAATGCCCGTGCAGCCGTGAGCATTTTATTTCAATTTTAAAGTTAGCACCATAAAGTATATTTTTATGTCTCCACTGTTCAATCACGCCCACGCCACACACACACACACACACACACACTCCAGCATTGCAATCTTGACATCGCAGCCTGTTCATTATAGCCCTAATAAAATATAATTATAAAATAGTCAACCTAACGTATTAAAATTACACTGCTCTGTTTAAGTAGTTAGTAGTACAATTTGTACCATTTTTTTTGTGAAGTGACAAGACAGAGAATATTACTTGTCTGATATATATATAATGTATATATCTTTTGTTATATATATATATATATATATGTATATATATATATATATAAATATAGCTGCGAGCAGCGATGGAGGGCCCAAGCCGGCAGCACCGCCACCCTGCGGTCTTTAGTGTAACTAAAGGCACCAGGGTGGCGGTGCCACCGGCTTGGGCCCGCAATCGCTGCTCGCAGCTATATATATATTTTTTTTTCTTCATTATTTTTTTTTTTTGCCTTTTTGACACTTTTGGGGCCCTTAACATGCTCAAAAACTCTTGAAACTTTGCACACAGGTCAGAACCCGCGGCCATCAGGGCCGGACTAAAGTTGGTACCCGGGCGTGGCAGGGGGGCTCGACAGCGCCCCCTGGAATGGGGTCCGAAATCTTGGTCCATATATCAAACACGCTTGCATGTAATAATATGAAACTCAGTACACATATAGATCTCATCGGGCCGCACAACTTTTGTGCTCTAAGTTTTACAAAAGCCCAACAGGAAGTCGGTTATTATACGTTGTTTGGAAAACGCATACAATGGAATGTGAAATACTCCTCCTAGGGAATTCATCCGATCGCCGCCAAACTCGGTGTGAATGAAGTCAAGACATTGAGGATGAATTCTTGCGAACAGATTTTTGATATCTCGAATGGTTTGGCCGTGGCGATGAAACGAATTTATGGCGAATAATGGGACACAGGAAGTGTATTAAAACTTCTGCATACATTATCTGATCTTGCTGAAACTTCAGCAGTGTATTCGTTGTAAGAGGCCGATCACATGGATGTGACCTTTGTGAGTCAAAGTTATAGCGCCACCAACTGGCAACAGGAAGTGTCACTTTCAAAATGCTTTGAAATCACTTTCTTATTTTTACCAGATTTGCTTAAAACTTTATGTGTATAATGTAGACACACGGCAGATGTAGACCTGTGAAAGGATTATTGATATCTTAGATACTGTTGCCGTGGCAACGCATCAAACTTTAATATTCTTTTCGGATGCTTTTGAGACTCTTCACATGCTTGAAAATGCATGAAACTCGACAGACACATCACATTTATTATCCAGTAGACATGTGCAAAGTTTCAGAAACGGGCGTGGTGGAATGGCTCAGTAGCGCCACCTTTAGTCAAAAATGGAGGCTTAGTTTTTCCTAGAATCACAAAACTTGGTAGGTGTATTTTTCTCATCAAGCAGGACACATTTCTAATTTACAGTCATAACCTCAGACCCACAGGAAGTCAGATATTTTGGTTTGAATGTGGATTTTCTGGAGAATTTTCTCTCTCTCTGTGTGTGTCTGTGTGTGTGGGGGGAGAGGGATTTGTCTATTCCATTTAATCTTTGTTTTTCAAGGTTTCAGGGGCTTTTGGGGCCCTTAACATGCTCGAAAACTCTTGAAACTTTGCACAAAGGTCAGAACCCACGGCCATCAGGGCCGGGCTGAAGCTGGTACCCGGGCGTGGCAGGGGGGCTCGACAGCGCCCCCTGGAATGGGGTCCGAAATCTTGGTCCATATATCAAACACGCTTGCATGTAATAATATGAAACTCAGTACACATATAGATCTCATCGGGCCGAACAACTTTCGTGCTCTAAGTTTTACAAAAGCCCAACAGGAAGTCAGTTATTATACGTTGTTTGGAAAACGCATGCAATGGAATGTGAAATACTCCTCCAAGGGAATTCATCCAATCGCCTCCAAACTCGGTCAGCATGAAGTCAAGACATTGAGGATGATAAATTGCGGACGGATTTTTGATAGTTACACATATAGATCTCATCGGGCCGAACAACTTTCGTGCTCTAAGTTTTACGCCAGCCCAACAGGAAGTCGGCTATTTAGGGTTGTTTGGAAACGCTTGCTGTGGAATTTAATGTACTCCTCCTAGGAAATACATCGATTCGCCTCCAAACTCGGTCAGCGTGAAGTCAAGGCATTGAGGATGCTAAATTGCGGACGGATCTTTGATATCTTGAACGGTTTGGCCGTGGCGAGGAAATGAATTTATGGCGAGAAAAGAGAGACACGAAGTGTTATAACTTCTGCATACATTAACTGATCTTGATGAAACTTCAGCAGGGTGTTTGTGATAAGAGGCCGATCAGATGGATGTAACTATTGTGAGTCAAAGTTATAGCGCCACCAACTGGCAGCAGGAAGTGTGTCACTTTCAACATGCTTTTGACAAAAGTGGGGGGGTTAGTTTTACCAACAGTTACAAACATGAGTATATATATTGGTCTCACCGAGCCGGACAACTTTCTAATTAACAGTCATTAGCTCAGAGCAAAAGAAAGTCAGATATTTTGGTTTGAATGTGGATTTTTTGGATATTTCAGACTCTGAGTTTTTAGCTACTCTTCCAAACTGGCTTATTTTATTCACACCAAACTTTTTCAAAATGATGAAAATACATTAAAGATGCTAAATTGTGAACGGATATTAAACATCTCAAATGTTTTTGCTATAGTGAGGGACTGAAGTAATGTACAAAAATTAAACACTAAAAGCCTCATCTTCTAAAAATGTAATTATATACCATTTATTTCTATAAAAGTATACAAATATCACAACCAAACTCATTTTATTCTTTTTTTTTTAATTTAATAATTATTTATAAGTTTAAAAATAGTAATTGTACTATTTAGTCTCATAAAAGTCAAGTCATACATAGGGCTATACTGCCCTCTTGTGTTCAAAATAAGGTAGGCCTATTGTATTTACATAAAAATATACTAGGTATGTGACGGTGAGAATATTTTACCACCAGTTAATCGACGTGTGACACCGCTGGGGGCTTTTGAATCGCAAACTTAAAAACGAAAGTAAAATATTTTCGTCCGCACTGACATTGATAGTGGTTGATAATAATAATAATAATTTGTTACATTTATATAGCGCTTTTTCTGAGACCTCAAAGCCCTTTACATAGATGGGGGGAATCTCCTCAACCACCACCAATGTGCAGCATCCACTTGGATGATGCGACGGCAGCCATATTGCGCCAGAACGCCCACCACACACCAGCTTACTGGTGGAGAGGAGACAGTGATGAAGCCAATCAGTATATCAGTACATGGGGATGATTAGGAGGCCATGATGGATAGAGGCCAAGGGGCAAATTTGGCCAGGATGCCGGGGTTACACCCCTACTCTTTTTCGAAGGACATCCTGGGATTTTTAATGACCACAGAGAGTCAGGACCTCGGTTTAACGTCTCATCCGAAGGACGGTGCTCTTTTGGCAGTATAGTGTCCCCGTCACTACACTGGGGCATTAGGACTCACACAGACCACAGGGTGAGCGGTTGAGCGGGCGTTTCAAATGAATTCCTATGGAAGTAGGAATAAACTGAAAAACATTCACTCTGTTCTGCTCGTTCCTTGTCGTGGATGCGCACCATGAATGCCCGTGCAGCCATGAGCATTTTAGTTTAATTTTAAAATTAGTGCCTTTCGGGGGGTGGATTGCTTGAAATTATTTTACAAAAGCACAATGTTGTGTCTTATTGCGACAGTACACAAATATAAGTTAACACTTTGCAGTTTGAATGTGGTCCTGTATAATGACGTATGTTTTTATGTGTCCACTGTTCCATCGCGCCCACGCCACACACACACACACACACACACACACACACACACACACACACACACACACGGTTTACTATCTTTGTGGGGACTCTCCATAGACTTAATGGTTTTTATACTTTACAAACTGTATATTCTATCTCCTCACACTAACCCTACCCCTAAACCTACCCATTACAGAAAACTTTCTGCATTTTTACATTTCCAAAAAGACTCATTCTGTATGATTTCTAAGCTTGTTTACCCATGGGGACCTCTATTTAGGTCCCCACTGTGACACGAGTCCCCATGAGTCTGTGTGCATTCAGGTTGAAGTCCCCACCGGGATAGAAAAACATGAACACACATGCACACACACACACACACACACACACACACACACACACACACACACACACACACACACACACACACACACACACACACACACACACACACACACATTCCAGCATTGCAATCTTGACATCGCAGCCTGTTCATTATAGCCATATATATATATATATATATATATAAATATAGCTGCGAGCAGCGATGAAGGGCCAAAGCCGGTGGTACCGCCACCCCGGTGCCTTTAGGTAAAGGCACCGGGGTTGCGGTGCCACCGGCTTGGGCCCGTAATCGCTGCTCGCAGCTATATTTAGGGCCCAAGCCCTGAAAGGGCGAAGGCCCTATTGTTTTCGGTAGGATTATTAGGGCCCAAGCCCTGAAAGGGCGAAGGCCCTATTGTTTTCGGTAGGATTATTATTATTATTATTATTATTATTATTATTATTGTTGTTCAAGGGTTCGGGGGCTTTTGGGGCCTTTAACATGCTCAAAAACTCATGAAACTTTGCACACAGGTCAGAACCCGCGGCCATTAGGGCCGGGCTGAAGCTGGTACCCGGGCGTGGCAGGGGGGCTCAACAGCGCCCCCTGGAACGGGATCCGAACACTTGTCCATAAATCAAACACACTTGCATGTAATAATATGAATCTCGGAACAGATATAGATCTCATCGGGCCGAACAACTTTCGTGCTCTAAGTTTTACGCCAGCCCAACAGGAAGTCGACTATTATGGGTTGTTTGGAAACGCATGCTGTGGAATTTAATGTACTCCTCCTAGGGAATTCATCTAATCGTCTCCAAACTCGGTCAGCATGAAGTCAAGACATGGAGGATGAAAAATTGCCAGGGGATTTTTGATATCTCGAACGGTTTGGCCGTGGCGAGGAAACGAATTTATGGTGAATAATGGAAACAGGAAGTGTGTTATAACTTCAGCATACATTAACTGATCTTGATTAAACTTCAGCAGTGTGTTCGTTGTAAGAGGCCGATCAGATGGATGTGACTATTGTGAGTCAAAGTTATAGCGCCACCAACTGGCAACAGGAAGTGTGTCACTTTCAAAATGCTTTGAAATCACCCTCTTATTTTTACCCGATTTGCTTCAAACTTTATGTGTATAATGTAGACACACGGCAGATGTAGGCCTGTGAAAGGATTATTGATATCTTAGATACTGTTGCCGTGGCAACGCATCAAACATCAATATTATTTTCGGATGCTTTTGAGACTCTTCACATGCTTGAAAATGCATGAAACTCGACAGACACATCACATTTATTATCCAGTAGACATGTGCAAAGTTTCAGAAACGGGCGTGGTGAGGGGCTCAGTAGCGCCACCTTTAGTCAAAAATGGGGGCTTAGTTTTACATAGAGACTTAAAACTTGGTATGTATATTGTTCTCATCAAGCCGGACAACTTTCTAATTCATAGTCATAAGCTCTGACCAACAGAAAGTGAGATATTTTGGTTTGAATGTGATTTTTTGGAGAATTCTCTCTCTCTCTCTCTCTGTATCTGTATCTCAGTGTGTGTGTGTGGGGTGTGGGGGATTTGTCTGTTAGGAGAGATTTGCTTTTATAATTGTTTTTCAAGGTTTCAGGGGCTTTTGGGGCCCTTAACGTGCTCGAAAACTCTTGAAACTTTGCACACAGGTCAGAACCCGCGGCCATCAGGGCCGGGCTGAAGCTGGTACCCGGGCGTGGCAGGGGGGCTCAACAGCGCCCCCTTGAATGGGGTCCGAAAACTTGGTCCATATATCAAACACGCTTGGATGAATTAATATGAAACTCGGTACACATATAGATCTCATCGGGCCGAACAACTTCCGTGCTCTATGTTATTAGCTCCGCCCAACAGGAAGTCAGCTATTATGCGTTGTTTGAAAAACGCATGCTGTGGAATTTAATGTACTCCTCCTACAAAATTCATCCGATCCCCACCAAACTCGGTCAGCGTGAAGTCAAGACATTGAGGATGCTAAATTGCGGACGGACTTTTGATATCTCGAACGGTTTGGTCGTGGCGAGGAAACGAATTTATGGCGAGAAAAGAGAAACACAAAGTGTTATAACTTCTGCATACATTAACTGATCTTGATGAAACTTCAGCAGTGTGTTCGTGGTAAGAGGCCGGTCAGATGGATGTAACTATTGTGAGTCAAAGTTATAGCGCCACCAACTGGTAGCAGGAAGTGTGTCACTTTCAAAATGCTTTTGACAAAAGTGGGGGGGTTACCTTTACCCACAGTTACAAAAATCAGTACGCATATTGGTCTCATCGAGCCGGACAACTTTCTAATTTACAGTCGTTAGCTCCGAGCAACAGGAAGTCAGATATTTTGGCTTGAATGTGGATTTTTTGGATATGTCAGACCCTTGAGTTTTTAGCTACTCCTCCTAAGTGGTTTATTTTATTCACACCAAACTTTTTCAACATGATAAAAATACATTAAAGATATATATATATATATATATATATATATATATATATATATATATATATAAATATAGCTGCGAGCAGTGATGAAGGGCCTAAAGCCGGGGGCACCGCCACCCCGGTGCCTTTAGGTAACTAAAGGCACCGGGGTTGCGGTGCCACCGGCTTGGGCCCGTAATCGCTGCTCGCAGCTATATTTATTTATTTTTTTATTTTAATTTTTTCTACTTCTCGGGCACTTTTGGGGCCCTTAACATGCTCAAAAACTCTTGAAATTTTGCACACACGTCAGAACCCGCGGCCATCAGGGCCGGACTGAAGCTGGTACCCGGGCGTGGCAAGGGGGCTCGACAGCGCCCCCTGCAATGGTGTCTGAAAACTTGGTCCATAAATCAAACACGCTTGCATGTAATAATATGAAACTCAGTACACATATAGATCTCATCGGGCCGAACAACTTTCGTGCTCTAAGTTTTACACCAGCCCAACAGGAAGTCGGATATTATACGTTGTTTGGAAAACGCATATAATGGAATGTGAAATACTCCTCCTAGGGAATTCATCCGATCACCACCAAACTCGGTGTGAATGAAGTCAAGACATTGAGGATGCTAAATTGCGAACGGATTTTTGATATCTCGAACGGTTTGGCCGTGGCGAGGAAACGAATTTATGGCGAATAATGGGACACAGGACGTGTGTTATAACTTCTGCATACATTAACTGATCTTGATGAAACTTCAGCAGTGTGTTCGTTGTAAGAGGCCGATCACATGGATGTGACTATTGTGAGTCAAAGTTATAGCGCCACCAACTGGCAACAGAAAATGTGTCACTTTCAAAATGGTTTGAAATCACCCTCTTATTTTTACCCGATTTGCTTAAAACTTTATGTGTATAATGTAGACACACGGCAGATGTAGACCTGTGAAAGGATTATTTATATCTTAGATACTGTTGCCGTGGCAACGCATCAAACTTTAATATTCTTTTCGGATGCTTTTGAGACTCTTAACATACTTGAAATTGGATGAAACTCGACAGACACATCACATTTATTATCCAGTAGACATGTGCAAAGTTTCAGAAACGGGCGTGGTGAGGGGCTCAGTAGCGCCACCTTTAGTCAAAAATGGGGGCTTAGTTTTAAGAAGAGTCACAAAAATCGTTATGTATATTGTTCTCATCAAGCCGGACAACTTTCTAATTTATAGTCATAAGCTGTGACCAACAGGAAGTGAGATATTTTGGTTTGAATGTGATTTTTTGGAGAATTCTCTCCCTCTCTCTCTCTGCCTCTGCGTCTCTGTGTGTGTGAGGGGTGGGGGGATTTGTCTTTTGAGTGAGATTTGTTTAAAATTCCTGTTTTTCAAGGTTTCAGGGGCTTTTGGGGCCTTTAACGTGCTCAAAAACTCTTGAAACTTTGCACACAGGTCAGAACCCGCGGCCATCAGGGCCGGGCTGAAGCTGGTACCCGGGCGTGGCAGGGGGGCTCAACAGCGCCCCCTGGAACGGGATCCGAACACTTGTCCATAAATCAAACACACTTGCATGTAATGATATGAAACTCGGTACACATATAGATCTCATCGGGCCGAACAACTTTCGTGCTCTAAATTTTACGCCAGCCCAACAGGAAGTCGGCAATTATGGGTTGTTTGGAGAACGCTTGCTGTGGAATTTGAAACACTTCTCCTAGAGAATTAATTAAATCGCCACCAAACTCGGTGTGCATGAAGTCAAGACATTGAGGATGCTAAATTGCGGACGGATTTTTGATATCTCAAACGGTTTGGCCGTGGCGAGGACACGAATTTATGGCGAGAAAAGAGAAACACGAAGTGTTATAACTTCTGCACACATTAACTGATCTTGATGAAACTTCAGCAGTGTGTTCGTGGTAAGAGGCCGATCAGATGGATGTGACTATTGTGAGTCAAAGTTATAGTGCCACCAACTGGCAGCAGGAAGTGTGTCACTTTCAAAATGTTTTTGACAAAAGTGGGGGGGTTAGTTTTACCCACAATTACAAAAATCAGTACGTATATTGGTCTCATCGAGCCGGACAACTTTCTAATTTACAGGCATTAGCTGCAACCAACAGGAAGTCAGATATTTTGGTCTGAATATGGATTTTTTGTTAAATCAGCCTCTGAGTTTTTAGTTACTCCTCCTAAAAGGTTTATTTTATTCCCACCAAACTTTTTCAACATGATAAAAATATATTAATGATGCTAAATTGTAAACAGATATTGAATATCTCAAACGGTTTTGCTATGGCGAGGGATTAAATTAATGTCAAAAAGGAAGCAGGAAACATCTCATAACTTCTAAAAATTTAATTATACACCATTTATTTTTATATAAAATTATACAAATATTAGAACTAAACCTATTTTATTCTGTTTTTGCAATTCAAGAAGTATGAAAAAGTTAAAAACAGGCTATTAGTGCTATTTGGTTCAACAAAAAAGCAAACATAGGGCTATACTGCCCTCTTGTGTCCAAAAGGATATCAAAATAGTATATAAAACGTTTTACTAGGTAGGCCTATTGTATTTAAATATAAATTTATTAGGTATATGACTGTAAGGATATTTTCCCATCGGTTAATCGACGTGTGACACGAGCGGGTGCTTTTAAATCGCTAATATAAAAGTGAAAGTAAAAAACGGACGTCCGCACGGACATTGATAATGGTGCACGTTGGAAAAAATGATACTTTTAAACATAACACTAAACCGCTATTAGGTGTCGCCAGGCGACCATCTTAATGAGCGAGTCATTGATTAATTCGTTCAAACGATTCGTTCCAATGACTGAGTCATTCATGATTGAGACAGATGTTTATGGATTGACCATTGAATCTTTAAGTCAACCGATTCGTTTCAAAAAGCTGAATCATTCAGTAATGAGAAAACAAGTTGCTGTGAGATGCGCAGTGGTTCTGCTGTGATCTTTGTTTAACTATTTTTGCTGCTGAAACAGAAAAAAAACAGTCAATATTGCATCTAAAATGTAAGTGACTTACATGTAATTGTAACTGTTTATTAACCTGTTGTATGAAATCAATGTCACAGTTTCAATCGTGATTGTATTCAGGAAATAGTTGCCTACTCGTCAAGTGAGGTTGCTTAACTCTATCATATGTTATAAAATATATAAAAACTCCATATTTGTAATTTTTATAGTCAGTATGTTGTTAACTGGTTTGCTTTTTTGTGTGCTGCGCTCATTTGTTTACAATTCTCCTGGAGAAGCAGCATGAGCCTCAGTAGTGCAACCTTGTTACCATTGATCAGTAATACATTCATATTTAACTGCTGATTGCAACTTAAAATGAATGTAATGAAATTAGAATAATCTCTCGTTTTAGTGACTCCCAAGTTATTTTTTTGTTATTGACGTTCTAATCAGGCTATACTCTGGTCGGGCAAGTAAAATTTTCTTTCAGGTAGGCCTATTGTATTTATATATAAATATATTAGGGATGTGACTGTGATAAAATTTTCCCACCGGTTAATCGACGTGTGACACCACTGAGGGCTTTTAAATCGCTAACTATAGTATACTATATACTAGTAAAATACAGACGTCCGCACAGACATTGATAATGGTGCGGAGTAGAGCGAGCATTTTCAATGTATTCCTATGGATGTAGGAATTAACTAAAACATTTTATTTATGTTTTTAAATAAACATTTTATTTATGTCATTTTATTTTATTTATATAAATATAGCTGCGAGCAGCGATGGAGGGCCAAAGCCGGCGGCACCGCCATCCCCGGTGCCTTTAGGTAACTAAAGGCTCCGGGGTTGCGGTGCCACCGGCTTGGGCCCGTAATCGCTGCTCGCAGCTATATTTAGGGCCCAAGCCCTGAAAGGGCGAAGGCCCTATTGTTTTCGGTAGGATTATTTATTATTAGGGCCCAAGCCCTGAAAGGGCGAAGGCCCTATTGTTTTCGGTAGGATTATTATTATTATTATTAGGGCCCAAGCCCTGAAAGGGCGAAGGCCCTATTGTTTTCGGTAGGATTATTATTAGGGCCCAAGCCCTGAAAGGGCGAAGGCCCTATTGTTTTCGGTAGGATTATTATTAGGGCCCGAGCACCGATGGTGTGAGGACCCTCTTGGAATTGCTCTGTTTATTATTATTATTAGGGCCCAAGCCCTGAAAGGGCGAAGGCCCTATTGTTTTCGGTAGGATTATTGTTTATTATTATTATTATTATTATTTTTTTTTTTTCTACTTCTTGGGCACTTTTGGGGCCCTTAACATGCTCAAAAACTCTTGAAATTTTGCACACACGTCAGAACCTGCGGCCATCAGGGCCGGACTGAAGCTGGTACCCGGGCGTGGCACGGGGGCTCGACAGCGCCCCCTGGAATGGTGTCTGAAAAATTGGTCCATAAATCAAACACGCTTGCATGTAATAATATGAAACTCAGTCCACATATAGATCTCATCGGGCCGAACAACTTTCGTGCTCTAAGTTTACACCAGCCCAAAAGGAAGTCGGTTATTATACGTTGTTTGGAAAACGCATACAATGGAATGTGAAATACTCCTCCTAGGGAATTCATCCGATCGCCACCAAACTAGGTGTGAATGAAGTCAAGACATTGAGGATGCTAAATTGCGGACAGATTTTTGATATCTCGAACGGTTTGGCCGTGGCGAGGAAACGAATTTATGGCGAATAATGGGACACAGGAAGTGTGTTATAACTTCTGCATACATTGACTGATCTTGATGAAACTTCAGCAGTGTATTCGTTGTAAGAGGCCGATCACATGGATGTGACCTTTGTGAGTCAAAGTTATAGCGCCACCAACTGGCAGCAGGAAGTTTGTCATTTTCAAAATGCTTTGAAATCACCCTCTTATTTTTACCCGATTTGCTTCAAACTTTATGTGTATAATGTAAATACATGGCAGATGTAGACTTGTGAAAGGATTATTTATATCTTAGATACTGTTGCCGCGGCAACGCATCAAACTTTAATATTCTTTTCGGATGCTTTTCAGACTCTTCGCATGCTTGAAATTGGATGAAACTCGACAGACACATAACACTTATTAGCCAGTAGACATGTGAAAAGTTTCAGAAATGGGTGTGGCAGGGGGGTTCAACAGCGCCACCTTGAACAGGGTCTGAAAACTTGGTCCATATATCAAACACGCTTGCATGAATTAATATGAAACTCGGTACACATATAGATCTCATCAGGCCGAACAACTTTCCCTCTGTCAAGTTTCACGCCAGCCCAACAGGAAGTCGGCTATTATGGGATGTTTGGAAAACGCTTGCTGTGGAATGTGAAGTACTCCTCCTAGAGAATTCATCCCATCCCCACCAAACTCGGTGTGCATGAAGTCAAGACATTGAGGATGCTATGTGTGTGTGTGTGTGTGTGTGTGTGTGTATATATATAGATAGATATATATATAGATATAGATAGATAGATAGATATTTATATACATATATATATGTGTGTGTGTGTGTGTGTGTATATATATATATATATATATAGCTGCGAGCAGCGATGGAGGGCCAAAGCCGGCGGCACCGCCATCCCCGGTGCCTTTAGGTAACTAAAGGCACTGGGGTTGCGGTGCCACCGGCTTGGGCCCGTAATCGCTGCTCGCAGCTATATTTATTATTATTAGGGCCCGAGCACCGATGGTGTGAGGACCCTCTTGGAATTGCTCTGTTTATTATTATTATTATTAGGGCCCGAGCACCGATGGTGTGAGGACCCTCTTGGAATTGCTCTGTTTATTATTATTAGGGCCCGAGCACCGATGGTGTGAGGACCCTCTTGGAATTGCTCTGTTTATTATTATTATTATTATTCTTCTCCGCATTGAATTGCATTTTTGAGGGCCTAAACATGCGCGAAAACTCACGAAACTTTGCACACGCGTCAGAACTGGCGAAAATTTACATCTGATATAGGTTTCAGAATTGGACGGGGCAAAATGGCTCGATAGCGCCACCTATAAAAGTTCAACGGAGTGCGCCTCCTGCAACGTTCCACGTACGTGCACGAAATTCGGTACATACGTGTAATGACCTAATACCTACAAAAAAGTCTCTTGGAGCATAGCCCTAAACACAACAGGAAGTCAGCCATTTTGAACTTCCTCTCAGATTTTTGTGCAGTTTTTGCCATTTTCAGGCCTCGTACTTTAACGAACTCCTCCTACAGTTTTAATCTGATCATCTTCAAATTTGGTGAGTGTAATCTTAAGGCCTTTGCGACGTTAAATTGCGAAGATCTTGAGTTTTCGTCGAAGGGCGGGTCCTCGGCGGCCTTACAAATTTCGATGTTTCGCCATGAAACAGGAAGTTGCTGTAACTCAGGCATGGAATGTCCAATCTCCCCCAAACTTCACACGTTTGATAAGAGTTCTGTCCTGAACACATGGCCATGCTCATATTCAGTTATAGTCATAGCGCCACCTGCTGGCAACAGGAAGTGACATGTTTAACACTGTTATGGACTCCTAATAACATATAAAAAAGTGCCAGCAAGTGCGAAACATGCTAACAACATACTAGAAGCATGCTAAAACATGCTAGCAAACTCTTAGCTAAGTGCTAAAGCATGCTATTATTGCAATTAAATAGGAATTTGCTGTAACTCAGGCATGGAATGTCCAATCTGCCCCAAACTTCACACTTTTGATAAGCGTTCTGTCCTGAACACATCTACATGATAATATTCAGTTATAGTAATAGCGCCACCTACTGGCAACAGGAAGTGTCATGTTTAACACGTTGATGCCATTCTAGCAACATGTTAAAAATGCCATTGAGGTCTAAACATGCTAGAAACATGTTAAAACATGCTAGCAATACTTAGCTAAGTGCTAAAGCATGCTAATTCAATGAAACAGGATGTTGTTGTTACTCAAGAAGGCAATGTCCAATATGCGCCAAACTTCACACTTTTAATAAACGTTCTGTCCTGAACACATGACCATGCTCATATTCAGTTACAGTCATAGTGCCACCTGCTGGCAACAGGAAGTGACATGTTAAACACTGTTGTGGACATATAAAAACATATAAAAAAAGTGCCAGCAAGTGCTAAACATGCTAACAACATACTAGAAACATGCTAAAACATGCTAGCAAACACTTAGCTAAGTGCTAAAGCATGCTATTGCTGCAATTAAATAGGAATTTGCTGTAACACAGGCATGGAATGTCCAATCTGCCCCAAACTTCACACGTTTGATAAGAGTCATGGCCTGAACACATCTACATGAGAATATTCAGTTATAGTAATAGCGCCACCTGCTGTCAACAGGAAGTGACATGTTTAACACTGTTGTGGTCTCCTAATAACATATATAAAAGAGCCAGCAAGTGCTAAACAGGTTAGCAACATACTAGAAACATGCTAGCAAACACTTAGCTAAGTGATAAAGCATGCTATTACTGCAATTAAATAGGAATTTGCTGTAACTCAGGCATGGAACGTCCAATCTGCCCCAAACTTCACATGTTTGATAAGAATCATGGCCTGAACGCATGCCTATGCTCAAATTCAGTTATAGTAATAGCGCCACCTACTGGCAACAGGAAGTGACATGTTTAACACGTTGATGCCGTTCTAGCAACATGTTAAAAATGCCATTGAGTTCTAAACATGCTAGAAACATATTAAAACATGCTAGCAATACTTAGCTAAGTGCTAAAGCATGCTAATTCAATGAAACAGGACTTTGTTGTTACTCAAGAAGGCAATGTACAATCTACCCCAAACGTCACACGTTTGATAAGAGTTATCTCTTGAACACATGTCCATGCTCATATTTAGTTATAGTCATAGCGCCACCTGCTGGCAACAGGAAGTGACGTTTAACACTGTTCTTGACTCCTAATAACATATAAAAAAATGCCAGTAGGTGCTAAACATCCTACCAACATACTAGAGACATGCTAAAACATAATAGCAAACACTTAGCTAAGTGCTAAAGAATGATATTACTGCAATTAAATATGAATTTGCTGTAACTCAGGCATGGAATGTCCAATCTGCCCCAAACTTCACACTTTTGATAAGCGTTCTGTCCTGAACACATGACCATGCTTATATTCAGTTACAGTCATAGCGCCACCTGCTGGCAACAGGAAGTGACATGTTTAACACTGTTGTGGACTCCTAATAACATATAAAAAAGTGCCAGCAAGTGTTAAACATGCTAACAACATACTAGAAACATGCTAAAACATGCTAGCAAACTCTTAGCCAAGTGCTAAAGCATGCTATTATTGCAATTAAATAGGAATTTGCTGTAACTCAGGCATGGAATGTCCAATCTGCCCCAAACTTCACACTTTTGATAAGAGTCATGGCCTGAACACATCTACATGAGAATGTTCAGTTATAGTAATAGCGCCACCAACTGGCAACAGGAAGTGACATGTTTAACACGTTGATGCCGTTCTAGCAACATGTTAAAACATGCTAACAATGCTTAGCTAAGTTCTAAAGAATGCTAATTCAATGAAACATGACTTTGTTGTTACTCAAGAAGGCAATGTCCAATTTGCACCAAACTTCACATGTTTGATAAGAGTTCTGTCCTGAACACACATCCATGCTCATATTCAGTTATAGTCATAACGCCACCTACTGGCAACAGAAACTGACATGGTTAACACAGTAATGCAGTACTAACCACATAATTATTGTGTACTAAGCATGCTAGAAACAGACTGAACATGCTAGCAACACTTAGCTGAGTCATGAAGCATGCTATTATCACCATTATACAAAACATTTTGTAACTGACTTTGACATACTCTTACTATATATACCTCCTTAAATGTACATTTCCCAACCATGCTCTGCCTTCCTAAAGCCACCGAGTGTTGATGGCACGGGTGCGAGGGCCCTTTCATCGCTGCTTGCAGCTTTAATTATTATTATTATTATTATTTTGTCAACCTTTCGGGCACTTTTGGGGTCCTTAACATGCTCAAAAACTCTTGAAATTTTGCACACACGTCAGAACCCGCGGCCATCAGGGCCGGACTGAAGCTGGTACCCGGGCGTGGCAGGGGGGCTCGACAGCGCCCCCTGGAACGGGATCCGAACACTTGTCCATAAATCAGACACGCTTGCATGTAATAATATGAAACTCGGTACACATATAGAACTCATCGGGCCGAACAACTTTCGTGCTCTAAGTTTTACGCCAGCCCAACAGGAAGTCGGCTATTTAGGGTTGTTTGGAAACGCATGCTGTGGAATTTAAAGTACTCCTCCTAGGGAATTCATCGATTCGCCTCCAAACTCGGTGTGCATGAAGTCAAGACATTGAGGATGCTAAATTGCGGACGGATTTTTGATATCTCGAACGGTTTGGCCGTGGCGAGGAAACGAATTTATGGCGAAAAAATGAAACAGGAAGTGTGTTATAACTTCTGCATACATTAACTGATCTTGATGAAACTTCAGCAGTGTGTTCGTTGTAAGAGGCCGATCGCACAGATGTGACTATTGTGAGTCAAAGTTATAGCGCCACCAACAGGCAGCAGGAAGTACATCACTATTAAAATGCTTTGAAATCACTGTCTTATTTTTACCAGATTTGCTTCAAACTTTATGTGTACAATGTAGACACACGGCAGATGTAAACCTGTGAAAGGATTATTGATATCTTAGATACTGTTGCCGTGGCAACGCATCAAACTTTAATATTCTTTTTTTATGCTTTTGAGACTCTTAACATACTTGAAATTGCATGAAACTCGACAGACACATCACATTTATTATCCAGTAGACATGTGCAAAGTTTCAGAAACGGGCGTGGTGAGGGGCTCAGTAGCGCCACCTTTAGTCATAAGTGGGGGTGTTAGTTTTATCAACAGCAACAAAACTTGGTATGTGTATTGTTCTCATCAAGACGGACAACTTTCTAATTTACATGAACCATCTCTGACCAACAGGAAGAGAGATATTTTGGTTTGAATGTGGATTTTCTGAAGAATTTTCTCTCCCTCTCTGTGTCTGTGTGTGTGTGAGGGGAGGGGGGGATTTGACTATTGCTTTTATATTGTTAATCAAGGTTTCAGGGGCTTTTGGGGTCCTTAACGTGCTCAAAAACTCTTGAAACTTTGCACACAGGTCAGAACCCACGGCCATCAGGGCCGGGCTGAAGCTGGGACCCGGGCGTGGCAGGGGGGCTCAACAGCGCCCCCTTGAACGGGGTTCTAAAACTTGATCCATATATCAAACACGCTCGCATGAATTAATATGAAACTCGGTACACATATAGATCTCATCGGGCCGAACAACTTTACCCCGGTCAAGTTTTACGCCAGCCCAACAGGAAGTCGGCTATTATGGGTTGTTTGGAAAACGCTTGCTGTGGAATGTGAAATACTCCTCCTAGAAAATTCACCGTGCCCCCTTCAAACTCGGTGTGGATGTAGTCAAGACATTGAGGATGCTAAATTGCGGACGGATTTTTGATATCTCGAACGGTTTGGCTGTGGCGAGGAATCGAATTTATGGCGAGAAAAGAGAAACACGGAAGTGGAATAACTTCTGCATACATTAACTGATCTTGATGAAACTTCAGCAGTGTGTTCGTGGTAAGAGGCCGATCAGATGGATGTAGCTATTGTGAGTCAAAGTTATAGCGCCACCAACTGGCAGCAGGAAGTGTGTCACTTTCAACATGCTTTTGACAAAAGTGGGGGGGTTAGTTTTAACTACAGTAAAGAAAAAATAGTTTGTATATTGTTCTCATCAAGCCGGACAACTTTCTAATTTACATTCAATAGCTCTGGCCATCAGGAAGTCAGATATTTTGGTCTGAATGTGGATTTTTTTGCAAAATCAGCCTCTGAATTTTTAGCCACTCCTCTTAAACTATTTATTTTATTCGTACCAAACTTTTTCAACATGATGAAACTACATTAAATATGCTAAATTGTGAATGGATAATAAATATCTCAAACGGTTTTGCTATGGCGAGGGATTAAATAATGTCCAAAAAGGAAACACTAAAAATCTTCTAAAAATGTAATTATATACCATTTATTTCTATATAAAAGAATACAAATATCACAACTAAACCCATTTTATTCTGTTTTTGCAATTCAAGAAGAATGAAAAAGTTAAAACAGGCTATTTAGTGCTATTTGGTTCAACAAAAAAGCAAACATAGGGCTATACTGCCCTCTTGTGTCCAAAAGGACATCAAAATAGTATATAAAACTTTTTACCAGGTAGGCCAATATTGTATTTAAATATACATGTATTAGGTATGTGTCTGAGGATATTTTCCCACCGGTTAATCGACGTGTGACACGAGTGGGTGCTTTTAAATCGCTAATATAATAGTGTAAGAAAAATAATGATAATGTTGCACACACAAATCACACACATGTGGGAAAGAATGATGCTTTTAAACAACACTAAACCGCCATTAGGTGTCGCCAGGCATCCATCTTAATAAGCGAGTCATTGATTCATTCGTTCAAACGATTCGTTCGAATGAGTCGATCATGATTAAGACAGATGTTTATGGATTGATCATTCAATCTTTGAGTCAACCGATTCGTTAAAAATGCTGAATCGTTCAGTTATGAGAAAACACGTGATGCGTGATGGTTCTGCCGTGATCTTTGTTTAACTATTTTCGCTGCTGAAACAGAACAAAAACAGTCAACATTGCATCTAAAATGTAAGTGACTTAATTGTAACTGTTTATTAACCTGTTGTATGAAATCTAGGGGTGGGAGAAAAAATTTATTCTTAGATGCATCGCGATGCGGACGTGGACGATTCTGAATCGATTTACAAATGTCAAAAAATCGATTCTCTAAAAAAAATATTTTCTAATAACGTAATATTGACGGAAGGCAAAAGGCGGAACTCTAAGCGGACGTGCGTGCAGTCTGTGGTGCGCACATAACAGAGAAGTTTCTTCTGCTCACCAAGGCTGCATTTATTTGATTAAAAATACAAACAAAAACAGTAATATTGTAAAATATTATTCCAATTTAAAACAGCTGCTTTCTATTTTAATATATTTTAAAGCTGAGTTTTCAGCATCATTACTCCAGTCGTCACTGTCACAAGATCCTTCAGAAATAATTCTAATATGATGATTGATACTCAAGAAACATTCATTATTATTTTAAATGTCGAAAACAGTTGTGTACAGTCTTTGATGAATAGAAAGTTCAAAAGAACAGCATTTATCTGAAATCTAAAGCTTTTGTAACGTTAAACACTACCGCTCAAAAGTTTTGGGTTAGTAATAATTAAAATTTAATTTTTTGGGGAAATAAATAAAATAAAACAGTACTTTTATTTATGAAGGATGAGTTAAACTGATCAACAGTTACAGTAAAGACATTTATAATGTTAAAAATATATATATTTGAAATATATGCTGTTCTTTTGAACTTTACATTCATCAAAGCATTTTGAAAAAAAAAAAAAATCTGTACACAACTGTTTTCAACATTGAAAATAATAATGAATATTTATTGAGCATCAATCATCATATTAGTATGATTTCTGAAGGATCATGTGACACTGAAGACTGGAGTAATGATGCTGAAAACTCAACTTTGATCACAGAAATGAATTACTATGTAAAATATTTAAAAATTGAAAACAGCTGTTTTAAATTGGAATAATATTTCACAATATTACTGTTTTTGTTTGTATTTTTAATCAATAAATGCAGCCTTGGTGAGCAGAAGAGACTTCTCCTAAAAACATTAAAAATCTTACTGACCCCAAACTTTTGAACAATAATATATATATATATATATATATATATATATATATATATATATATATATATATATATATATATATATATATATATATATATATATATACATATATATGAATTTGTGTGTACGTATGTATGTATGTATGTATGTATATATATATATATATATATATATATATATAAATATAGCTGCGAGCAGCGATGGAGGGCCAAAGCCGGCGGTACCGCCACCCGGTGCCTTTATATATATATATATATATATACATATATATATATATATATATATATATATATATACATATATATGAATTTGTGTGTACGTATGTATGTATGTATGTATGTATATATATATATATATATATATATATATATATATATATATATAAATATAGCTGCGAGCAGCGATGGAGGGCCAAAGCCGGCGGTACCGCCACCCGGTGCCTTTAGGTAACTAAAGGCACCGGGGTTGCGGTGCCACCGGCTTGGGCCCGTAATCGCTGCTCGCAGCTATATTTAGGGCCCGAGCACCGATGGTGTGAGGACCCTCTTGGAATTGCTCTGTTTATTATTATTATTATTAGGGCCCAAGCCCTGAAAGGGCGAAGGCCCTATTGTTTTCGGTAGGATTATTATTATTAGGGCCCAAGCCCTGAAAGGGCGAAGGCCCTATTGTTTTCGGTAGGATTATTTATTATTATTATTATTATTCTTATTTTTCTGTCAAACTTTCGGGCACTTTTGAGACCCTTAACGTGCTCGAAAACTCTTGAAACTTTGCACACGGGTCAGAACCCGCGGCCATCAGGGCCGGGCTGAAGCTGGTACCCGGGCGTGGCAGAGGGGCTCAACAGCGCCCCCTTGAACGGGGTCCGAAAACTTGGTCCATAAATCAGACACGCTTGCATGTAATAATATGAAACTCGGTACACATATAGATCTCATCGGGCCGAACAACTTTCGTACTTTTACTTTTTACGCCAGCCCAACAGGAAGTCGGCTATTATGGGTTGTTTTGAAACGCATGCTGTGGAATTTAATGTACTCCTCCTAGAGAATTCATCCAATCGCCTCCAAACTCGGTCAGCATGAAGTCAAGACATTGAGGATGCTAAATTGCGGACGGATTTTTGATATCTCGAACGGTTTGGCCGTGGCAAGGAAACGAATTTATGGCGAATAAGGGACACAGGAAGTGTGTTATAACTTCAGCATACATTATCTGATCTTGATGAAACTTCAGCAGTGTGTTCGTTTTCAGAGGCCAAACACAAGGATGTGATTATTGTGAGTCAAAGTTATAGCGCCACCAACTGGCAGCAGGAAGTGTGTCACTTTCAAAATGCTTTGAAATCACTCTCTTATTTTTACCTGATTTGCTTCAAACTTTATGTGTATGATGTATACACACGGCAGATGTAGACCTGTGAAAGGATTATTGATATCTTAGATACTGTTGCCATGGCAACGCATCAAACTTTAATATTCTTTTTTGATGCTTTTGAGACTCTTAACATACTTGAAATTGCATGAAACTCGACAGACACATCACACTTATTATCCAGTAGACATGGGCAAAGTTTCAGAAACGGGCGTGGTGAGGGGCTCAGTAGCGCCACCTTTAGTCAAAAATGGGGGCTTAGTTTTACCTAGAATCACAAAACTTGGTATGTATATTGTTCTTATCGAGCCGGACAACTTTCTAATTTACACTTATTAGCTCAAAGCAACAGAAAGTCAGATATTTTGGTTTGAATGTGATTTTTTGGAGAAATTTCTCTCTCTCTCTGTCTCTGAGTGTGTGAGGGGTGGGGGTGATTTGTCAGTTGAGTGAGATTTACTTTTTCATTTGTTTTTCAAGGTTTCTGGGGCTTTTGGGTCCCTAAACGTGCTCGAAAACTCTTGAAACTTTGCACACAGGTCAGAACCCGCGGCCATCAGGGCGGGGCTGAATCTGGTAGCCGGGCGTGGCAGGGGGGCTCAACAGCGCCCCCTTGAACGGGGTTCTAAAACTTGGTCCATATATCAAACACGCTTGCATGAATTAATTTGAAACTCGGTACACATATAGATCTCATCAGGCCGAACAACTTTCGTGCTCTAAGTTTTACGCCAGCCCAACAGGAAGTCGGCTATTTAGGGTTGTTTGGAAACGCTTGCTGTGGAATTTAATGTACTCCTCCTAGGAAATACATCGATTCGCCTCCAAACTCGGTCAGCGTGAAGTCAAGACATTGATGATGCTAAATTGCGGACGGATTTTTGATATCTCGAACGGTTTGGCTGTGGCGAGGAAAAGAATTAATGGCGAGAAAAGAGAAAAACGAAGTGTTATAACTAATGCATACATTAACTGATCTTGATGAAACTTCAGCAGTTTGTTCATGGTAAGAGGCCGATCAGATGGATGTAACTATTGTGTGTCAAAGTTATAGCGCCACCAACTGGCAGCAGGAAATGTGTCACTTTCAAAATGCTTTTGACAAAAGTTGGGGGGGTTGTTTTACCTACAGTAGCACAACTCAGTACGTATGTTGATCTCATCGACCCGGACAACTTTCTAATTTAAAGTCATTAGCTCCGACCATCAGGAAGTCAGATATTTTGGTTTGAATGTGGATTTTTTGCAAAATCAGCCTCCAAAAGGCACTAAAAGCCTCAAATCTTCTAAAAATGTAATTTTATACCATTTATTTCTATATAAAAGTATACAAATATCACAACTAAACCCATTTTATTCTGTTTTTAAAAATAATTTTATTCTAATTTTATTCTAAATTTTAAAACAGTAAAGTAAAAAAAAAATTCAAGTCATACATAGGGCTATACTGCCCTCTTGTGTCCAAAAGGACATCAAAATAATATATAAAACTTTTTACCAGCTAGGCCAATAATGTATTTAAATATACATTTATTAGGTATGTGTCTGAGGATATTTTCCCACCGGTTAATCGACGTGTGTGACACGAGTGGGTGCTTCTGTATCGCTAATATAAAAGTGAAAGAAAAATACGGACGTCCGCACGGACATTTATAATGGTGCACACACAAATCACACACACGTTGGAAAGAATTATGCTTTTAAACAACACTAAACCGCCATTAGATGTCGCCAAGTGACCGTCTTAATGAGCGAGTCATTGATTCATTCGTTCAAATGATTCGTAATCCATAACATACAGATCCATAAACATGGATCCATAAACATCCAATCCATAAACATAAACAGATGTTTATGGATTGATCATTCAATCTTTGAGTCAACCAATTCATTCAAAATGCTGAATCATTCAGTTATGAGAAAACACGTTCCTGTGAGATGCGTTCTTCTGTGATCTTTGTTTAACTATTTCCGCTGCTGAAACAGAACAAAAACAGTCAATATTGCATCTAAAATGTAAATGACTTCATTTTAACTGTTAATAACCTGTTGTATGAAATCAATGTCACAGTTTCAATAGTGATTGTATTCAGGAAAAGTTAGGTAAGGAGAGCGAGCGATTTCAACGAAATCAGAACTAAACCCATTTTATTCTTATATTATTATTATTATTCAATTTAAGAATTATGTTTGAGTTTAAAAAAAGCCAGAATGTTTTAGTCCAAAAAATAAATAAATCATGCCATGGATTGCTTGAAATTAATTTTTTTTATTATATTTATTTTTTCGTTTTGGCTTTGTTTATAGTTTATTTTTTATTTTTTATTCTTGTTCCATTCTGAATATCATTACATTTAAAAGATTTGTTGTGGAATATTTTGAGTGTATCAT
>NC_137131.1:27473308-27503308 GCF_949319135.1 Squalius cephalus | reverse complement strand
ATGCTAAATTGTGAACGGATAATAAATATCTCAAACGGTTTTGCTATGGCGAGGGATTAAATAATGTCCAAAAAGGAAACACTAAAAATCTTCTAAAAATGTAATTATATACCATTTATTTCTATATAAAAGTATACAAATATCACAACTAAACCCATTTTATTCTGTTTTTGCAATTCAAGAAGAATGAAAAAGTTAAAACAGGCTATTTAGTGCTATTTGGTTCAACAAAAAAGCAAACATAGGGCTATACTGCCCTCTTGTGTCCAAAAGGACATCAAAATAGTATATAAAACTTTTTACCAGGTAGGCCAATATTGTATTTAAATATACATGTATTAGGGATGTGTCTGAGGATATTTTCCCACCGGTTAATCGACGTGTGACACGAGTGGGTGCTTTTAAATCGCTAATATAATAGTGTAAGAAAAATAATGATAATGTTGCACACACAAATCACACACATGTGGGAAAGAATGATGCTTTTAAACAACACTAAACCGCCATTAGGTGTCGCCAGGCATCCATCTTAATAAGCGAGTCATTGATTCATTCGTTCGAATGAGTCGATTAAGACAGATGTTTATGGATTGATCATTCAATCTTTGAGTCAACCGATTCGTTAAAAATGCTGAATCGTTCAGTTATGAGAAAACACGTGATGCGTGATGGTTCTGCCGTGATCTTTGTTTAACTATTTTCGCTGCTGAAACAGAACAAAAACAGTCAACATTGCATCTAAAATGTAAGTGACTTAATTGTAACTGTTTATTAACCTGTTGTATGAAATCTAGGGGTGGGAGAAAAAATGTATTCTTAGATGCATCGCGATGCGGACGTGGACGATTCTGAATCGATTCACAAATGTCAAAAAATCGATTCTCTAAAAAAATATTTTCTAATAACGTAATATTGACGGAAGGCAAAAGGCGGAACTCTAAGCGGACGTGCGTGCAGTCTGTGGCGCGCACATAACAGAGAAGTTTCTTCTGCTCACCAAGGCTGCATTTATTTGATTAAAAATACAAACAAAAACAGTAATATTGTAAAATATTATTCCAATTTAAAACAGCTGCTTTCTATTTTAATATATTTTAAACTGTTATTTATTCCTGTGATCAAAGCTGAGTTTTCAGCATCATTACTCCAGTCGTCACTGTCACATGATCCTTCAGAAATTATTCTAATATGATGATTGATACTCAAGAAACATTCATTATTATTTTAAATGTCGAAAACAGTTGTGTACAGTCTTTGATGAATAGAAAGTTCAAAAGAACAGCATTTATCTGAAATCTAAAGCTTTTGTAACGTTAAACACTACCGCTCAAAAGTTTTGGGTTAGTAATAATTAAAATTTTATTTTTTGGGGAAATAAATAAAATAAATCAGTACTTTTATTTATGAAGGATGAGTTAAACTGATCAACAGTTACAGTAAAGACATTTATAATGTTAAAAATATATATATTTGAAATATATGCTGTTCTTTTGAACTTTACATTCATCAAAGCATTTTGAAAAAAAAAAATCTGTACACAACTGTTTTCAACATTGAAAATAATAATGAATATTTATTGAGCATCAATCATCATATTAGTATGATTTCTGAAGGATCATGTGACACTGAAGACTGGAGTAATGATGCTGAAAACTCAACTTTGATCACAGAAATGAATTACTATGTAAAATATTTAAAAATTGAAAACAGCTGTTTTAAATTGGAATAATATTTCACAATATTACTGTTTTTGTTTGTATTTTTAATCAATAAATGCAGCCTTGGTGAGCAGAAGAGACTTCTCCTAAAAACATTAAAAATCTTACTGACCCCAAACTTTTGAACAAAAAAAAAAAAAAAAATATATATATATGTATGTGTGTGTATGTATGTATGTATATAACTAAAGGCACCGGGGTTGCGGTGCCACCGGCTTGGGCCCGTAATCGCTGCTCGCAGCTATATTTATTATTATTATTCTTCTCCGCATTGAATTGCATTTTTGAGGGCCTAAACATGCGCGAAAACTCACGAAACTTTGCACACGCGTCAGAACTGGCGAAAATTTACATCTGATATAGGTTTCAGAATTGGACGGGGCAAAATGGCTCGATAGCGCCACCTATAAAAGTTCAACGGAGTGCGCCTCCCGCAACGTTCAACGTACGTGCACGAAATTCGGTACATACGTGTAATGACCTAATACCTACAAAAAAGTCTCTTGGAGCATAGCCCTAAACACAACAGGAAGTCAGCCATTTTGAACTTCCTCTCAGATTTTTGTGCAGTTTTTGCCATTTTCAGGCCTCGTACTTTAACGAACTCCTCCTACAGTTTTAATCTGATCATCTTCAAATTTGGTGAGTGTAATCTTAAGGCCTTTGCGACGTTAAATTGCGAAGATCTTGAGTTTTCGTCGAAGGGCGGGTCCTCGGCGGCCTTACAAATTTCGATGTTTCGCCATGAAACAGGAAGTTGCTGTAACTCAGGCATGGAATGTCCAATCTGCCCCAAACTTCACACGTTTGATAAGAGTTCTGTCCTGAACACATGGCCATGCTCATATTCAGTTATAGTCATAGCGCCACCTGCTGGCAACAGGAAGTGACATGTTTAACACTGTTATGGACTCCTAATAACATATAAAAAAGTGCCAGCAAGTGCTAAACATGCTAACAACATACTAGAAGCATGCTAAAACATGCTAGCAAACTCTTAGCTAAGTGCTAAAGCATGCTATTATTGCAATTAAATAGGAATTTGCTGTAACTCAGGCATGGAATGTCCAATCTGCCCCAAACTTCACACTTTTGATAAGCGTTCTGTCCTGAACACATCTACATGATAATATTCAGTTATAGTAATAGCGCCACCTACTGGCAACAGGAAGTGTCATGTTTAACACGTTGATGCCATTCTAGCAACATGTTAAAAATGCCATTGAGGTCTAAACATGCTAGAAACATGTTAAAACATGCTAGCTAATGTTAAAACATGCTAGTAATACTTAGCTAAGTGGTAAAGCATGCTAATTCAATGAAACAGGATGTTGTTGTTACTCAAGAAGGCAATGTCCAATATGCGCCAAACTTCACACTTTTAATAAACGTTCTGTCCTGAACACATGACCATGCTCATATTCAGTTACAGTCATAGTGCCACCTGCTGGCAACAGGAAGTGACATGTTAAACACTGTTGTGGACATAAAAACATATAAAAAAAGTGCCAGCAAGTGCTAAACATGCTAACAACATACTAGAAACATGCTAGCAAACACTTAGCTAAGTGCTAAAGCATGCTATTGCTGCAATTAAATAGGAATTTGCTGTAACACAGGCATGGAATGTCCAATCTGCCCCAAACTTCACACGTTTGATAAGAGTCATGGCCTGAACACATCTACATGAGAATATTCAGTTATAGTAATAGCGCCACCTGCTGTCAACAGGAAGTGACATGTTTAACACTGTTGTGGTCTCCTAATAACATATATAAAAGAGCCAGCAAGTGCTAAACAGGTTAGCAACATACTAGAAACATGCTAGCAAACACTTAGCTAAGTGATAAAGCATGCTATTACTGCAATTAAATAGGAATTTGCTGTAACTCAGGCATGGAACGTCCAATCTGCCCCAAACTTCACATGTTTGATAAGAATCATGGCCTGAACGCATGCCTATGCTCAAATTCAGTTACAGTAATAGCGCCACCTACTGGCAACAGGAAGTGACATGTTTAACACGTTGATGCCGTTCTAGCAACATGTTAAAAATGCCATTGAGTTCTAAACATGCTAGAAACATATTAAAACATGCTAGCAATACTTAGCTAAGTGCTAAAGCATGCTAATTCAATGAAACAGGACTTTGTTGTTACTCAAGAAGGCAATGTACAATCTACCCCAAACGTCACACGTTTGATAAGAGTTATCTCTTGAACACATGTCCATGCTCATATTTAGTTATAGTCATAGCGCCACCTGCTGGCAACAGGAAGTGACGTTTAACACTGTTCTTGACTCCTAATAACATATAAAAAAATGCCAGTAGGTGCTAAACATCCTACCAACATACTAGAGACATGCTAAAACATAATAGCAAACACTTAGCTAAGTGCTAAAGAATGATATTACTGCAATTAAATATGAATTTGCTGTAACTCAGGCATGGAATGTCCAATCTGCCCCAAACTTCACACTTTTGATAAGCGTTCTGTCCTGAACACATGACCATGCTTATATTCAGTTACAGTCATAGCGCCACCTGCTGGCAACAGGAAGTGACATGTTTAACACTGTTGTGGACTCCTAATAACATATAAAAAAGTGCCAGCAAGTGTTAAACATGCTAACAACATACTAGAAACATGCTAAAACATGCTAGCAAACTCTTAGCCAAGTGCTAAAGCATGCTATTATTGCAATTAAATAGGAATTTGCTGTAACTCAGGCATGGAATGTCCAATCTGCCCCAAACTTCACACTTTTGATAAGAGTCATGGCCTGAACACATCTACATGAAAATGTTCAGTTATAGTAATAGCGCCACCAACTGGCAACAGGAAGTGACATGTTTAACACGTTGATGCCGTTCTAGCAACATGTTAAAACATGCTAACAATGCTTAGCTAAGTTCTAAAGAATGCTAATTCAATGAAACATGACTTTGTTGTTACTCAAGAAGGCAATGTCCAATTTGCACCAAACTTCACACGTTTGATAAGAGTTCTGTCCTGAACACACATCCATGCTCATATTCAGTTATAGTCATAACGCCACCTACTGGCAACAGAAACTGACATGGTTAACACAGTAATGCAGTACTAACCACATAATTATTGTGTACTAAGCATGCTAGAAACAGACTGAACATGCTAGCAACACTTAGCTGAGTCATGAAGCATGCTATTATCACCATTATACAAAACATTTTGTAACTGACTTTGACATACTCTTACTATATATACCTCCTTAAATGTACATTTCCCAACCATGCTCTGCCTTCCTAAAGCCACCGAGTGTTGATGGCACGGGTGCGAGGGCCCTTTCATCGCTGCTTGCAGCTTTAATTAGGGCCCGAGCACCGATGGTGTGAGGACCCTCTTGGAATTGCTCTGTTTATTATTATTATTATTATTATTCTCCGCATTGAATTGCATTTTTGAGGGCCTAAACATGCGCGAAAACTCACGAAACTTTGCACACGCGTCAGAACTGGCGAAAATTTACATCTGATATAGGTTTCAGAATTGGACGGGGCAAAATGGCTCGATAGCGCCACCTATAAAAGTTCAACGGAGTGCGCCTCCTGCAACGTTCCACGTACGTGCACGAAATTCGGTACATACGTGTAATGACCTAATACCTACAAAAAAGTCTCTTGGAGCATAGCCCTAAACACAACAGGAAGTCAGCCATTTTGAACTTCCTCTCAGATTTTTGTGCAGTTTTTGCCATTTTCAGGCCTCGTACTTTAACGAACTCCTCCTACAGTTTTAATCTGATCATCTTCAAATTTGGTGAGTGTAATCTTAAGGCCTTTGCGACGTTAAATTGCGAAGATCTTGAGTTTTCGTCGAAGGGCGGGTCCTCGGCGGCCTTACAAATTTCGATGTTTCGCCATGAAACAGGAAGTTGCTGTAACTCAGGCATGGAATGTCCAATCTCCCCCAAACTTCACACGTTTGATAAGAGTTCTGTCCTGAACACATGGCCATGCTCATATTCAGTTATAGTCATAGCGCCACCTGCTGGCAACAGGAAGTGACATGTTTAACACTGTTATGGACTCCTAATAACATATAAAAAAGTGCCAGCAAGTGCGAAACATGCTAACAACATACTAGAAGCATGCTAAAACATGCTAGCAAACTCTTAGCTAAGTGCTAAAGCATGCTATTATTGCAATTAAATAGGAATTTGCTGTAACTCAGGCATGGAATGTCCAATCTGCCCCAAACTTCACACTTTTGATAAGCGTTCTGTCCTGAACACATCTACATGATAATATTCAGTTATAGTAATAGCGCCACCTACTGGCAACAGGAAGTGTCATGTTTAACACGTTGATGCCATTCTAGCAACATGTTAAAAATGCCATTGAGGTCTAAACATGCTAGAAACATGTTAAAACATGCTAGCAATACTTAGCTAAGTGCTAAAGCATGCTAATTCAATGAAACAGGATGTTGTTGTTACTCAAGAAGGCAATGTCCAATATGCGCCAAACTTCACACTTTTAATAAACGTTCTGTCCTGAACACATGACCATGCTCATATTCAGTTACAGTCATAGTGCCACCTGCTGGCAACAGGAAGTGACATGTTAAACACTGTTGTGGACATATAAAAACATATAAAAAAAGTGCCAGCAAGTGCTAAACATGCTAACAACATACTAGAAACATGCTAAAACATGCTAGCAAACACTTAGCTAAGTGCTAAAGCATGCTATTGCTGCAATTAAATAGGAATTTGCTGTAACACAGGCATGGAATGTCCAATCTGCCCCAAACTTCACACGTTTGATAAGAGTCATGGCCTGAACACATCTACATGAGAATATTCAGTTATAGTAATAGCGCCACCTGCTGTCAACAGGAAGTGACATGTTTAACACTGTTGTGGTCTCCTAATAACATATATAAAAGAGCCAGCAAGTGCTAAACAGGTTAGCAACATACTAGAAACATGCTAGCAAACACTTAGCTAAGTGATAAAGCATGCTATTACTGCAATTAAATAGGAATTTGCTGTAACTCAGGCATGGAACGTCCAATCTGCCCCAAACTTCACATGTTTGATAAGAATCATGGCCTGAACGCATGCCTATGCTCAAATTCAGTTATAGTAATAGCGCCACCTACTGGCAACAGGAAGTGACATGTTTAACACGTTGATGCCGTTCTAGCAACATGTTAAAAATGCCATTGAGTTCTAAACATGCTAGAAACATATTAAAACATGCTAGCAATACTTAGCTAAGTGCTAAAGCATGCTAATTCAATGAAACAGGACTTTGTTGTTACTCAAGAAGGCAATGTACAATCTACCCCAAACGTCACACGTTTGATAAGAGTTATCTCTTGAACACATGTCCATGCTCATATTTAGTTATAGTCATAGCGCCACCTGCTGGCAACAGGAAGTGACGTTTAACACTGTTCTTGACTCCTAATAACATATAAAAAAATGCCAGTAGGTGCTAAACATCCTACCAACATACTAGAGACATGCTAAAACATAATAGCAAACACTTAGCTAAGTGCTAAAGAATGATATTACTGCAATTAAATATGAATTTGCTGTAACTCAGGCATGGAATGTCCAATCTGCCCCAAACTTCACACTTTTGATAAGCGTTCTGTCCTGAACACATGACCATGCTTATATTCAGTTACAGTCATAGCGCCACCTGCTGGCAACAGGAAGTGACATGTTTAACACTGTTGTGGACTCCTAATAACATATAAAAAAGTGCCAGCAAGTGTTAAACATGCTAACAACATACTAGAAACATGCTAAAACATGCTAGCAAACTCTTAGCCAAGTGCTAAAGCATGCTATTATTGCAATTAAATAGGAATTTGCTGTAACTCAGGCATGGAATGTCCAATCTGCCCCAAACTTCACACTTTTGATAAGAGTCATGGCCTGAACACATCTACATGAGAATGTTCAGTTATAGTAATAGCGCCACCAACTGGCAACAGGAAGTGACATGTTTAACACGTTGATGCCGTTCTAGCAACATGTTAAAACATGCTAACAATGCTTAGCTAAGTTCTAAAGAATGCTAATTCAATGAAACATGACTTTGTTGTTACTCAAGAAGGCAATGTCCAATTTGCACCAAACTTCACATGTTTGATAAGAGTTCTGTCCTGAACACACATCCATGCTCATATTCAGTTATAGTCATAACGCCACCTACTGGCAACAGAAACTGACATGGTTAACACAGTAATGCAGTACTAACCACATAATTATTGTGTACTAAGCATGCTAGAAACAGACTGAACATGCTAGCAACACTTAGCTGAGTCATGAAGCATGCTATTATCACCATTATACAAAACATTTTGTAACTGACTTTGACATACTCTTACTATATATACCTCCTTAAATGTACATTTCCCAACCATGCTCTGCCTTCCTAAAGCCACCGAGTGTTGATGGCACGGGTGCGAGGGCCCTTTCATCGCTGCTTGCAGCTTTAATTATTATTATTATTATTCTTCTCCGCATTTAATTGCATTTTTGAGGGCCTAAACATGCTCGAAAACTCACAAAACTTTGCACACGCATCAGAACTGGCGAAAATTTACATCTGATATAGGTTTCAGAATTGGACGGGGCAAAATGGCTCGATAGCGCCACCTATAAAATTTCAACGGAGTGCGCCTCCCGCAACGTTCCACGTACGTGCACGAAATTCGGTACATACATGTAATGACCTAATACCTACAAAAAAGTCTCTTGGAGCATAGCCCTAAACACAACAGGAAGTCAGCCATTTTGAACTTCCTCTCAGATTTTTGTGCAGTTTTTGCCATTTTCAGGCCTCGTACTTTAACGAACTCCTCCTACAGTTTTAATCTGATCATCTTCAAATTTGGTGAGTGTAATCTTAAGGCCTTTGCGACGTTAAATTGCGAAGATCTTGAGTTTTCGTCAAAGGGCGGGTCCTCGGCGGCCTGATAAATTTCGATGTTTCGCCATGAAACAGGAAGTTGTTGTAACTCAGGCATGGAATGTCCAATCTGCCCCAAACTTCACACGTTTGATAAGAGTTCTGTCCTGAACACATGACCATGCTCATATTCAGTTATAGTCATAGCGCCACCTGCTGGCAACAGGAAGTGACATGTTTAACACTGTTATGGACTCCTAATAACATATAAAAAAGTGCCAGCAAGTGCTAAACATGCTAACAACATACTAGAAGCATGCTAAAACATGCTAGCAAACTCTTAGCTAAGTGCTAAAGCATGCTATTATTGCAATTAAATAGGAATTTGCTGTAACTCAGGCATGGAATGTCCAATCTGCCCCAAACTTCACACTTTTGATAAGCGTTCTGTACTGAACACATCTACATGAGAATATTCAGTTATAGTAATAGCGCCACCTACTGGTAACAGGAAGTGTCATGTTTAACACGTTGATGCCATTCTAGCAACATGTTAAAAATGCCATTGACTTCTAAACATGCTAGAAACATGTTAAAACATGCTAGCAATACTTAGCTAAGTGCTAAAGCATGCTAATTCAATGAAACAGGATGTTGTTGTTACTCAAGAAGGCAATGTCCAATCTGCGCCAAACTTCACACTTTTAATAAACGTTCTATCCTGAACACATGACCATGCTCATATTCAGTTACAGTCATAGTGCCACCTGCTGGCAACAGGAAGTGACATGTTAAACACTGTTGTGGACATATAAAAACATATAAAAAAGTGCCAGCAAGTGCTAAACATGCTAACAACATACTAGAAACATGCTAAAACATGCTAGCAAACACTTAGCTAAGTGCTAAAGCATGCAAATGCTGCAATTAAATAGGAATTTGCTGTAACACAGGCATGGAATGTCCAATCTGCCCCAAATTTCACACGTTTGATAAGAGTCATGGCCTGAACACATCTACATGAGAATATTCAGTTATAGTAATAGCGCCACCTGCTGTCAACAGGAAGTGACATGTTTAACACTGTTGTGGTCTCCTAATAACATATAAAAAAGAGCCAGCAAGTGCTAAACAGGTTAGCAACATACTAGAAACATGCTAGCAAACACTTAGTTAAGTGCTAAAGCATGCTATTACTGCAATTAAATAGGAATTTGCTGTAACTCAGGCATGGAATGTCCAATCTGCCCTAAACTTCACACGTTTGATAAGAATCATGGCCTGAACACATGTCTATGCTCAAATTCAGTTATAGTAATAGCGCCACCTACTGGCAACAGGAAGTGACATGTTTAACACGTTGATGCCGTTCTAGCAACATGTTAAAAATGCCATTGAGTTCTAAACATGCTAGAAACATATTAAAACATGCTAGCAATACTTAGCTAAGTGCTAAAGCATGCTAATTCAATGAAACAGGACTTTGTTGTTACTCAAGAAGGCAATGTACAATCTACCCCAAACTTCACATGTTTGATAAGAGTTATCTCTTGAACACATGTCCATGCTCATATTTAGTTATAGTCATAGCGCCACCTGCTGGCAACAGGAAGTGACGTTTAACACTGTTCTTGACTCCTAATAACATATAAAAAAATGCCAGTAGATGCTAAACATCCTACCAACATACTAGAGACATAATAAAACATACTAGCAAACACTTAGCTAAGTGCTAAAGAATGATATTACTGCAATTAAATATGAATTTGCTGTAACTCAGGCATGGAATGTCCAATCTGCCCCAAACTTCACACTTTTGATAAGCGTTCTGTCCTGAACACATGACCATGCTTATATTCAGTTACAGTAATAGCGCCACCTGCTGGCAACAGGAAGTGACATGTTTAACACTGTTATGGACTCCTAATAACATATAAAAAAGTGCCAGCAAGTGTTAAACATGCTAACAACATACTAGAAACATGCTAAAACATGCTAGCAAACTCTTAGCTAAGTGCTAAAGCATGCTATTATTGCAATTAAATAGGAATTTGCTGTAACTCAGGCATGGAATGTCCAATCTGCCCCAAACTTCACACTTTTGATAAGAGTCATGGCCTGAACACATCTACATGAGAATGTTCAGTTATAGTAATAGCGCCACCTACTGGCAACAGGAAGTGACATGTTTAACACGTTGATGCCGTTCTAGCAACATGTTAAAAATGCCATTGAGTTCTAAACATGCTAGAAACATATTAAAACATGCTAGTAATGCTTAGCTAAGTGCTAAAGAATGCTAATTCAATGAAACATGACTTTGTTGTTACTCAAGAAGGCAATGTCCAATTTGCACCAAACTTCACAAGTTTGATAAGAGTTCTGTCCTGAACACACATCCATGCTCATATTCAGTTATAGTCATAACGCCACCTACTGGCAACAGAAACTGACATGGTTAACACAGTAATGCAGTACTAACCACATAATTATTGTGTACTAAGCATGCTAGAAACAGACTAAACATGCTAGCAACACTTAGCTGAGTCATGAAGCATGCTATTATCACCATTATACAAAACATTTTGTAACTGACTTTGACATACTCTTACTATATATACCTCCTTAAATGTACATTTCCCAACCATGCTCTGTCTTCCTAAAGCCACCGAGTGTTGATGGCACGGGTGCGAGGGCCCTTTCATCGCTGCTTGCAGCTTTAATTATTATTAGGGCCCGAGCACCGATGGTGTGAGGACCCTCTTGGAATTGCTCTGTTTATTATTATTATTATTATTCTTCTCCGCATTGAATTGCATTTTTGAGGGCCTAAACATGCGCGAAAACTCACGAAACTTTGCACACGCGTCAGAACTGGCGAAAATTTACATCTGATATAGGTTTCAGAATTGGACGGGGCAAAATGGCTCGATAGCGCCACCTATAAAAGTTCAACGGAGTGCGCCTCCTGCAACGTTCCACGTACGTGCACGAAATTCGGTACATACGTGTAATGACCTAATACCTACAAAAAAGTCTCTTGGAGCATAGCCCTAAACACAACAGGAAGTCAGCCATTTTGAACTTCCTCTCAGATTTTTGTGCAGTTTTTGCCATTTTCAGGCCTCGTACTTTAACGAACTCCTCCTACAGTTTTAATCTGATCATCTTCAAATTTGGTGAGTGTAATCTTAAGGCCTTTGCGACGTTAAATTGCGAAGATCTTGAGTTTTCGTCGAAGGGCGGGTCCTCGGCGGCCTTACAAATTTCGATGTTTCGCCATGAAACAGGAAGTTGCTGTAACTCAGGCATGGAATGTCCAATCTCCCCCAAACTTCACACGTTTGATAAGAGTTCTGTCCTGAACACATGGCCATGCTCATATTCAGTTATAGTCATAGCGCCACCTGCTGGCAACAGGAAGTGACATGTTTAACACTGTTATGGACTCCTAATAACATATAAAAAAGTGCCAGCAAGTGCGAAACATGCTAACAACATACTAGAAGCATGCTAAAACATGCTAGCAAACTCTTAGCTAAGTGCTAAAGCATGCTATTATTGCAATTAAATAGGAATTTGCTGTAACTCAGGCATGGAATGTCCAATCTGCCCCAAACTTCACACTTTTGATAAGCGTTCTGTCCTGAACACATCTACATGATAATATTCAGTTATAGTAATAGCGCCACCTACTGGCAACAGGAAGTGTCATGTTTAACACGTTGATGCCATTCTAGCAACATGTTAAAAATGCCATTGAGGTCTAAACATGCTAGAAACATGTTAAAACATGCTAGCAATACTTAGCTAAGTGCTAAAGCATGCTAATTCAATGAAACAGGATGTTGTTGTTACTCAAGAAGGCAATGTCCAATATGCGCCAAACTTCACACTTTTAATAAACGTTCTGTCCTGAACACATGACCATGCTCATATTCAGTTACAGTCATAGTGCCACCTGCTGGCAACAGGAAGTGACATGTTAAACACTGTTGTGGACATATAAAAACATATAAAAAAAGTGCCAGCAAGTGCTAAACATGCTAACAACATACTAGAAACATGCTAAAACATGCTAGCAAACACTTAGCTAAGTGCTAAAGCATGCTATTGCTGCAATTAAATAGGAATTTGCTGTAACACAGGCATGGAATGTCCAATCTGCCCCAAACTTCACACGTTTGATAAGAGTCATGGCCTGAACACATCTACATGAGAATATTCAGTTATAGTAATAGCGCCACCTGCTGTCAACAGGAAGTGACATGTTTAACACTGTTGTGGTCTCCTAATAACATATATAAAAGAGCCAGCAAGTGCTAAACAGGTTAGCAACATACTAGAAACATGCTAGCAAACACTTAGCTAAGTGATAAAGCATGCTATTACTGCAATTAAATAGGAATTTGCTGTAACTCAGGCATGGAACGTCCAATCTGCCCCAAACTTCACATGTTTGATAAGAATCATGGCCTGAACGCATGCCTATGCTCAAATTCAGTTATAGTAATAGCGCCACCTACTGGCAACAGGAAGTGACATGTTTAACACGTTGATGCCGTTCTAGCAACATGTTAAAAATGCCATTGAGTTCTAAACATGCTAGAAACATATTAAAACATGCTAGCAATACTTAGCTAAGTGCTAAAGCATGCTAATTCAATGAAACAGGACTTTGTTGTTACTCAAGAAGGCAATGTACAATCTACCCCAAACGTCACACGTTTGATAAGAGTTATCTCTTGAACACATGTCCATGCTCATATTTAGTTATAGTCATAGCGCCACCTGCTGGCAACAGGAAGTGACGTTTAACACTGTTCTTGACTCCTAATAACATATAAAAAAATGCCAGTAGGTGCTAAACATCCTACCAACATACTAGAGACATGCTAAAACATAATAGCAAACACTTAGCTAAGTGCTAAAGAATGATATTACTGCAATTAAATATGAATTTGCTGTAACTCAGGCATGGAATGTCCAATCTGCCCCAAACTTCACACTTTTGATAAGCGTTCTGTCCTGAACACATGACCATGCTTATATTCAGTTACAGTCATAGCGCCACCTGCTGGCAACAGGAAGTGACATGTTTAACACTGTTGTGGACTCCTAATAACATATAAAAAAGTGCCAGCAAGTGTTAAACATGCTAACAACATACTAGAAACATGCTAAAACATGCTAGCAAACTCTTAGCCAAGTGCTAAAGCATGCTATTATTGCAATTAAATAGGAATTTGCTGTAACTCAGGCATGGAATGTCCAATCTGCCCCAAACTTCACACTTTTGATAAGAGTCATGGCCTGAACACATCTACATGAGAATGTTCAGTTATAGTAATAGCGCCACCAACTGGCAACAGGAAGTGACATGTTTAACACGTTGATGCCGTTCTAGCAACATGTTAAAACATGCTAACAATGCTTAGCTAAGTTCTAAAGAATGCTAATTCAATGAAACATGACTTTGTTGTTACTCAAGAAGGCAATGTCCAATTTGCACCAAACTTCACATGTTTGATAAGAGTTCTGTCCTGAACACACATCCATGCTCATATTCAGTTATAGTCATAACGCCACCTACTGGCAACAGAAACTGACATGGTTAACACAGTAATGCAGTACTAACCACATAATTATTGTGTACTAAGCATGCTAGAAACAGACTGAACATGCTAGCAACACTTAGCTGAGTCATGAAGCATGCTATTATCACCATTATACAAAACATTTTGTAACTGACTTTGACATACTCTTACTATATATACCTCCTTAAATGTACATTTCCCAACCATGCTCTGCCTTCCTAAAGCCACCGAGTGTTGATGGCACGGGTGCGAGGGCCCTTTCATCGCTGCTTGCAGCTTTAATTATTATTATTATTATTATTATTAGGGCCCAAGCCCTGAAAGGGCGAAGGCCCTATTGTTTTCGGTAGGATTATTTATTATTAGGGCCCAAGCCCTGAAAGGGCGAAGGCCCTATTGTTTTCGGTAGGATTATTTATTAGGGCCCAAGCCCTGAAAGGGCGAAGGCCCTATTGTTTTCGGTAGGATTATTATTATTATTATTATTATTATTATTATTATTATTATTTTGTCAACCTTTCGGGCACTTTTGGGGCCCTTAACATGCTCGAAAACTCTTGAAACTTTGCACACAGGTCAGAACCCGCGGCCATCAGGGCCGGGCTGAGGCTGGTACCCGGGCGTGGCAGGGGGGCTCGACAGCGCCCCCTGGAACGGGATCCGAACACGTGTCCATAAATCAAACACGCTTGCATGTAATAATATGAAACTCGGTACACATATAGATCTCATCGGGCCGAACAACTTTCGTGCTCTAAGTTTTACGCCAGCCCAACAGGAAGTCGGCTATTTAGGGTTGTTTGGAAACGCATGCTGTGGAATTTAATGTACTCCTCCTAGAGAATTCATCCAATCTCCTCCAAACTCGGTCAGCATGAAGTCAAGACATTGAGGATGCTAAATTGCGGACGGATTTTTGATATCTCGAACGGTTTGGCCGTGGCGAGGAAACGAATTTATGGCGAAAAAATGAAACAGGAAGTGTGTTATAACTTCTGCATACATTAACTGATCTTGATGAAACTTCAGCAGTGTGTTCGTTGTAAGAGGCCGATCGCACAGATGTGACTATTGTGAGTCAAAGTTATAGCGCCACCAACAGGCAGCAGGAAGTACATCACTATTAAAATGCTTTGAAATCACTGTCTTATTTTTACCAGATTTGCTTCAAACTTTATGTGTACAATGTAGACACACGGCAGATGTAAACCTGTGAAAGGATTATTGATATCTTAGATACTGTTGCCGTGGCAACGCATCAAACTTTAATATTATTTTTTTATGCTTTTGAGACTCTTAACATACTTGAAATTGCATGAAACTCGACAGACACATCACATTTATTAGCCCGTAGACATGTGCAAAGTTTCAGAAACGGGCGTGGTGAGGGGCTCAGTAGCGCCACCTTTAGTCATAAGTGGGGGGGTTAGTTTTATCAACAGCAACAAAACTTGGTATGTGTATTGTTCTCATCAAGACGGACAACTTTCTAATTTACATGATCTATCTCCGACCAACAGGAAGAGAGATATTTTGGTTTGAATGTGGATTTTCTGAAGAATTTTCTCTCCCTCTCTCTGTGTCTCTGTGTGTGTGAGGGGAGGGGGGATTTGACTATTGCTTTTATATTGTTAATCAAGGTTTCAGGGGCTTTTGGGGTCCTTAACATGCTCAAAAACTCTTGAAACTTTGCACACAAGTCAGAACCCCCTGCCATCAGGGACGGGCTGAAGCTGGTACCCGGGCGTGGCAGGGGGGCTCAACAGCGCCCCTTTGAAAGGGGTCCCAAAACTTGGTCCATAGATCAAACACGCTTGCATGAATTAATATGAAACTCGGTACACATATAGATCTCATCGGGCCGAACAACTTTCCCCCAGTCAAGTTTTACGCCAGCCCAACAGGAAGTCGGCTATTATGGGTTGTTTGGAAAACGCTTGCTGTGGAATGCGAAGTACTCCTCCTAGAGAATTCATCCAATCCCCACCAAACTCGGTGTGCATGAAGTCAAGACATTGAGAATTCTAAATTGCGGACGGATTTTTGATATCTCGAACGGTTTGGCCGTGGCGAGGAAACGAAATTATGGCGAGAAAAGAGAAACACGAAGTGGTATAACTTCTGCATACATTAACTGATCTTCATGAAACTTCACCAGTGTGTTCGTGGTAAGAGGCCGATCAGATGGATATAACTATTGTGAGCCAAAGTTATAGCGCCACCAACTGGCAGCAGGAAGTGTGTCACTTTCAACATGCTTTTGACAAAAGTGGGGGGGGTTAGTTTTACCAACAGTTCCAAAAATCAGTATATATATATATTGGTCTCATCGAGTCAGACAACTTTCTAATTTACAGTTATTAGCTCAGAGCAAAAGGAAGTCAGATATTTTGGTTTGAATGTGGATTTTTTGGATATTTCAGACTCTGAGTTTTTAGCTACTCTTCCTAACTGGTTTATTTTATTCACACCAAACTTTTTCAAAATGATGAAAATACATTAAAGATGCTAAATTGTGAACGGATATTAAACATCTCAAACGGTTTTGCTATAGTGAGGGACTAAAGTAATGTACAAAAAGGAAACTAAAAGCCTCATCTTCTAAAAATGTAATTAAAAAACATTTATTTCTATATAAAAGTATACAAATATCACAACTAAACCCATTTTATTCTTTATTTTTTTTCAATTTAATAATTATTTATAAGTTTAAAAATAGTAATTGTACTATTTAGTCCCATAAAAGTCAAGTCATACATAGGGCTATACTGTCCTCTTGTGTTCAAAATCAGGTAGGCCTATTGTATCTACATAAAAATATACTAGGTTTGTGACGGTGAGAATATTTTACCACTGGTTAATCTATGTGTGACACCGCTGGGGGCTTTTGAATCGCCAACTTAAAAACGAAAGTAAAATATGCTTGTTCGCACTGACATTGATAGTGGTTGAGCGAGCTTTTCAAATGAATTCCTATGGAAGTAGGAATTAACTGAAAAACGTTCACTCTGTTCTGCTCGTTCCTCGCCGTGGATGCGCACCGTTATGAATGCCCGTGCAGCCATGAGCATTTTAGTTTAATTTTAAAATGAGCGCTTTTCGGGGGGTGGATTGCTTGAAATTATTTTACAAAAGCACAATGTTGTGTTTTATTGCGACTGTACACAAATATAAGTTAACACTTTGCAGTTTGAATGTCGTCCTGTATAATGACGGAGTATGTTTTTATGTGTCCACTGTTCAATCGCGCCCACGCCACACACACACACACACACACGGTTTACTATCTTTGTGGGGACTCTCCATAGACTTAATGGTTTTATACTGTACAAACTGTATATTCTATCTCCTCACACTAACCCTACCCCTAAACCTACCTATCCCAGAAAACTTTCTGCATTTTTACATTTCCAAAAAAACTCATTCTGTATGATTTATAAGCTTGTTTACCCATGGGGACCTCTATTTAGGTCCCCACTGTGACATGAGTCCCCATGAGTCTGTGTGCATTCAGGTTGAAGTCCCCACCGGGATAGAAAAACATGAACACACACACACACACACACACACACACACACACACACACACACACACACACACACACACACACACACAAACACACATTCCAGCATTGCAATCTTGACATCGCAGCCTGTTCATTATAGCCTTAATAAAATATAATAATAAAAATAGTCAACCTAACATAAACGAATTACACTGCTCTGTTTAAATAGTCAGTAGTACAATTTGTACCATTCACAGAAAGCAAAGCTCCACTGTGATGTTTCCAAGCACATTTTTGCGCGTGTGAAGAGGATGATTTTTTCCATCGATATTGGAACACGAGTGAAGTACAAAGCCTATAATAAAGAATAGTTTAGCATCCAAATACATCGCAAATATTGAAACATTTTGATTCTAATGAGAGGGTTACGTGAGACCAACATTGCTTACTTTCGTTTTTATTTTGACATTAAATTTAAAGGATTTGTTGTGGAATATTTTGAGTGTATCATAAAATCAGAATAAGGTAAGACAAGTAATATTTTCTGTCTTATATATATATATACACGTGTATATATATATATATATACGTGTGTATATATATATATATATATATATATATATATATGTATATGTGTGTGTGTGTGTGTGTGTGTGTATATATATATATATATATATATATATATATATATATATATATATATATATAAATATAAATATAGCTGCGAGCAGCGATGGAGGGCCAAAGCCGGCGGCACCGCCATCCCCGGTGCCTTTAGGTAACTAAAGGCTCCGGGGTTGCGGTGCCACCGGCTTGGGCCCGTAATCGCTGCTCGCAGCTATATTTATTATTATTATTATTATTATTATTATTTTTCTGTCAACCTTTCGGGCACTTTTGAGACCCTTAACGTGCTCGAAAACTCTTGAAACTTTGCACACGGGTCAGAACCCGTGGCCATCAGGGCTGGGCTGAAGCTGGTACCCGGGCGTGGCAGGGTGGCTCGACAGCGCCCCCTTGAACGGGGTCCGAAAACTTGGTCCATAAATCAGACACGCTTGCATGTAATAATATGAAACTCGGTACACATATAGATCTCATCGGGCCGAACAACTTTCGTACTTTTACTTTTTACGCCAGCCCAACAGGAAGTCGGCTATTATGGGTTGTTTTGAAACGCATGCTGTGGAATTTAATGTACTCCTCCTAGAGAATTCATCCAATCGCCTCCAAACTCGGTCAGCATGAAGTCAAGACATTGAGGATGCTAAATTGCGGACGGATTTTTGATATCTCTAACGGTTTGGCCGTGGCAAGGAAACGAATTTATGGCGAATAAGGGACACAGGAAGTGTGTTATAACTTCAGCATACATTATCTGATCTTGATGAAACTTCAGCAGTGTGTTCGTTTTCAGAGGCCGAACACAAGGATGTGATTATTGTGAGTCAAAGTTATAGCACCACCAACTGGCAGCAGGAAGTGTGTCACTTTCAAAATGCTTTGAAATCACTCTCTTATTTTTACCTGATTTGCTTCAAACTTTATGTGTATGATGTAGACACACGGCAGATGTAGACCTGTGAAAGGATTATTGATATCTTAGATACTGTTGCCATGGCAACGCATCAAACTTTAATATTCTTTTTTGATGCTTTTGAGACTCTTAACATACTTGAAATTGCATGAAACTCGACAGACACATCACACTTATTATCCAGTAGACATGGGCAAAGTTTCAGAAACGGGTGTGGTGAGGGGCTCAGTAGCGCCACCTTTAGTCAAAAATGGGGGCTTAGTTTTACCTAGAATCACAAAACTTGGTATGTATATTGTTCTTATCGAGCCGGACAACTTTCTGATTTACACTTATTAGCTCAAAGCAACAGAAAGTCAGATATTTTGGTTTGAATGTGATTTTTTGGAGAAATTTCTCTCTCTCTCTGTCTCTGAGTGTGTGAGGGGTGGGGGTGATTTGTCAGTTGAGTGAGATTTACTTTTTCATTTGTTTTTCAAGGTTTCTGGGGCTTTTGGGTCCCTAAACGTGCTCGAAAACTCTTGAAACTTTGCACACAGGTCAGAACCCGCGGCCATCAGGGCGGGGCTGAATCTGGTAGCCGGGCGTGGCAGGGGGGCTCAACAGTGCCCCCTTGAACGGGGTTCTAAAACTTGGTCCATATATCAAACACGCTTGCATGAATTAATTTGAAACTCGGTACACATATAGATCTCATCGGGCCGAACAACTTTCGTGCTCTAAGTTTTACGCCAGCCCAACAGGAAGTCGGCTATTTAGGGTTGTTTGGAAACGCTTGCTGTGGAATTTAATGTACTCCTCCTAGGAAATACATCGATTCGCCTCCAAACTCGGTCAGCGTGAAGTCAAGACATTGATGATGCTAAATTGCGGACGGATTTTTGATATCTCGAACGGTTTGGCTGTGGCGAGGAAACGAATTAATGGCGAGAAAAGAGAAAAACGAAGTGTTATAACTAATGCATACATTAACTGATCTTGATGAAACTTCAGCAGTTTGTTCATGGTAAGAGGCCGATCAGATGGATGTAACTATTGTGTGTCAAAGTTATAGCGCCACCAACTGGCAGCAGGAAATGTGTCACTTTCAAAATGCTTTTGACAAAAGTTGGGGGGGTTGTTTTACCTACAGTAGCACAACTCAGTACGTATGTTGATCTCATCGACCCGGACAACTTTCTAATTTAAAGTCATTAGCTCCGACCATCAGGAAGTCAGATATTTTGGTTTGAATGTGGATTTTTTTGCAAAATCAGCCTCCAAAAGGCACTAAAAGCCTCAAATCTTCTAAAAATTTAATTTTATACCATTTATTTCTATATAAAAGTATACAAATATCACAACTAAACCCATTTTATTCTGTTTTTAAAAAGAATTTTATTCTAATTTTATTCTAAATTTTAAAACAGTAAAGTAAAAAAAAAATTCAAGTCATACATAGGGCTATACTGCCCTCTTGTGTCCAAAAGGACATCAAAATAATATATAAAACTTTTTACCAGCTAGGCCAATAATGTATTTAAATATACATTTATTAGGTATGTGTCTGAGGATATTTTCCCACCGGTTAATCGACGTGTGTGACACGAGCGGGTGCTTTTGTATCGCTAATATAAAAGTGAAAGAAAAATACGGACGTCCGCACGGACATTTATAATGGTGCACACACAAATCACACACACGTTGGAAAGAATTATGCTTTTAAACAACACTAAACCGCCATTAGATGTCGCCAAGTGACCGTCTTAATGAGCGAGTCATTGATTCATTCGTTCAAATGATTCGTAATCCATAACATACAGATCCATAAACATGGATCCATAAACATCCAATCCATAAACATAAACAGATGTTTATGGATTGATCATTCAATCTTTGAGTCAACCAATTCGTTCAAAATGCTGAATCATTCAGTTATGAGAAAACACGTTCCTGTGAGATGCGTTCTTCTGTGATCTTTGTTTAACTATTTCCGCTGCTGAAACAGAACCAAAACAGTCAATATTGCATCTAAAATGTAAATGACTTCATTTTAACTGTTAATAACCTGTTGTATGAAATCAATGTCACAGTTTCAATAGTGATTGTATTCAGGAAAAGTTAGGTACGGAGAGCGAGCGATTTCAACGAAATCAGAACTAAACCCATTTTATTCCTTTATTATTATTATTATTCAATTTAAGAATTATGTTTGCGTTTAAAAAAAGCCAGAATGTTTTAGTCCAAAAAATAAATAAATCATGCCATGGATTGCTTGAAATTAATTTTTTTTTATTATATTTATTTTTTCGTTTTGGCTTTGTTTATAGTTTATTTTTTATTTTTTATTCTTGTTCCGTTCTGAATATCATTACATTTAAAGGATTTGTTGTGGAATATTTTGAGTGTATCATAAAATCAGAATATTCTCTCGATTTAGTGATCCCCTACTTATTATTTTATTTTATTTTTTTCTTTGTTCTAATCAGGTCAGGCAAGTAAAATTATCTGTGTCTTGTCCCTTAAATTTATTTATATATATATATGTATGTGTGTGTGTGTGTATATATATATATATAAATATAAATATAGCTGCGAGCAGCGATGGAGGGCCAAAGCCGGCGGTACCGCCACCCTGGCACCAGGATTGCGGTGCCACCGGCTTGGGCCCGTAATCGCTGCTCGCAGCTATATTTATATTTATATATATATATACACACACACACACACACACATACATACATATATATATTTATTATTATTATTATTATTGTTCTTCAAGGGTTCGGGGGCTTTTGGGGCCTTTAACATGCTCAAAAACTCATGAAACTTTGCACACAGGTCAGAACCCGCGGCCATTAGGGCCGGGCTGAAGCTGGTACCCGGGCGTGGCAGGGGGGCTCAACAGCGCCCCCTTGAACGGGGTCCAAAAACTTGGTCCATAAATCAGACACGCTTGCATGTAATAATATGAAACTCAGTACACATATAGATCTCATCGGGCCGAACAACTTTCGTGCTCTAAGTTTTACATCAGCCCAACAGGAAGTCGGTTATTATACGTTGTTTGGAAAACGCATACAATGGAATGTGAAATACTCCTCCTAGGGAATTCATCCGATCGCCACCAAACTAGGTGTGAATGAAGTCAAGACATTGAGGATGCTAAATTGCGAACGGATTTTTGATATCTCGAACGGTTTGGCCGTGGCGAGGAAACGAATTTATGGCGAATAATGGGACACAGGAAGTGTGTTATAACTTCTGCATACATTGACTGATCTTGATGAAACTTCAGCAGTGTGTTCGTTGTAAGAGGCCGATCACATTGATGTGACTATTGTGAGTCAAAGTTATAGCGCCACCAACTGGCAGCAGTAAGTGTGTCACTTTCAAAATGCTTTGAAATCACCCTCTTCTTTTTACCTGATTTGCTTCAAACTTTATGTGTATAATGTAGACACACTGCAGATGTAGACCTGTGAAAGGATGATTGATATCTTAGATACTGTTGCCGTGGCAACGCTTCAAACTTTAATATTCTTTTTTGATGCTTTTGAGACTCTTAACATGCTTGAAATTGGATGAAACTCGACAGACACATCACATTTATTAGCCAGTAGACATGTGAAAAGTTTCAGAAAGGGGCGTGGCAGGGGGGCTCAACAGCGCCCCCTTGAACGGGGTCTGAAAACTTGGTCCATATATCAAACACGCTTGCATGAATTAATATGAAACTCGGTACACATATAGATCTCATCAGGCCGAACAGCTTTCCCTTTGTCAAGTTTCATGCCAGCCCAACAGGAAGTCGGCTATTATGGGTTGTTTGGAAAACGCTTGCAGTGGAATGTGAACTACTCCTCCTACAGAATTCATCCCATCCCAATCAAACTCGGTGTGCATGAAGTCAAGACATTGAGATGCTAAATTGCGGACGGATTTTTGATATCTCGAACGGTTTGGCCGTGGCGAGGAAACGAATTTATGGCGAGAAAAGAGAAACACGAAGTGGAATAACTTCTGCATACATTAACTGATCTTGATGAAACTTCAGCAGTGTGTTCGTGGTAAGAGGCCGATCAGATGGATGTAACTATTGTGAGTCAAAGTTATAGCGCCACCAACTGGCAGCAGGAAGTGTGTCACTTTCAACATGCTTTTGACAAAAGTGGGGGGGTTAGTTTTACCAACAGTTACAAACATCAGTATATATATTGGTCTCACCGAGCCGGACAACTTTCTAATTTACAGTCATTAGCTAAGAGCAAAAGGAAGTCAGATATTTTGGTTTGAATGTGGATTTTTTGGATATTTCAGACTCTGAGTTTTTAGCTACTCTTCCAAACTGGCTTATTTTATTCACACCAAACTTTTTCAAAATGATGAAAATACATTAAAGATGCTAAATTGTGAATGGATATTAAACATCTCAAATGGTTTTGCTATAGTGAGGGACTAAAGTAATGTACAAAAATGAAACACTAAAAGCCTCATCTTCTAAAAATGTAATTATACACCATTTATGTCTATATAAAAGTATACAAATATCACAACTAAACCCATTTTATTCTTTTTTTTTTTTCAATTTAATAATTATTTATAGTTTAAAAATAGTTATTGTACTATTTAGTCCCATAAAAGTCATACATAGGACTATACTGCCCTCTTGTGTTCAAAATCAGGTAGGCCTATTGTATCTATATAAAAATATACTAGGTATGTGACGGTGAGAATATTTTACCACCGGTTAATCAACCTGTGACACCACTGGGAGCTTTTGAATCGCCAACTTAAAAACGAAAGTAAAATATGTTCGTCCGCACTGACATTGATAGTGGTTGAGCGAGCGTTTCAAATGAATTCCTATGGAAGTAGGAATTAACTGAAAAACGTTCACTCTGTTCTGCTCGTTCCTCGCCGTGGATGCGCACCGTTATGAATGCCCGTGCAGCCATGAGCATTTTAGTTTCATTTTAAAATTAGCGCCTTTCGGGGGGTGGATTGCTTGAAATGATTTTACAAAAGCACAATGAGTATGTTTTTATGTGTCCACTGTTCAATCGTGCCCACGCCACACACACACACACACACGGTTTACTATCTGGGGACTCTCCATAGACTTAATGGTTTTTATACTGTACAAACTGTATATTCTATCTCCTCACACTAACCCTACCCCTAAACCTACCTATCCCAGAAAACTTTCTGCATTTTTACATTTCCAAAAAAACTCATTCTGTATGATTTATAATCTTGTTTACCCATGGGGACCTCTATTTAGGTCCCCACTGTGACACGAGTCCCCATGAGTCTGTGTGCATTCAGGTTAAAGTCCCCACCGGGATAGAAAAACATGAACACACATACACACACACACACACACACACACACACACACACACACACACACACACACACACACACACACACACTCCAGCATTGCAATCTTGACATCGCAGCCTGTTCATTGTAGCCTTAATAAAATATAATAATAAAATAGTCAACCTAACATATAAAAATTACACTGCTCTAAATAGTCAGTAGTACAATTCGTAAGTAGTACAAAGCACCGCTCCACTGTGATGTTTCCAAGCACATTTCTGCGCGTGTGAAGAGGATGATTTTTCCGTCGATATTGGAACACGAGTGAAGAACAAAGCCTATAATACAGAATAGTTTAGCATCCAAATACATTGCAAATGTTGAAACATTTTGATTCTAATGAGAGGGTTACGTGAGCCCAACACTGCTTACTTTCATTTTTATTTTTACATAAAATTTAAAGGATTTGTTGTGGAATATTTTGGGTAAGGTAAGTCAAGTAATATTTTCTGTCTTTTATATATTTATATATGTGTATATACATATATATATATATTTAAATATAGCTGCGAGCAGCGATGAAGGGCCAAAGCCGGCGGTACCGCCACCCCGGTGCTTTTAGGTAACTAAAGGCACCGGGGTTGCGGTGCCACCGGCTTGGGCCCGTAATCGCTGCTCGCAGCTATATTTATTATTATTATTATTATTGTTCTTCAAGGGTTCGGGGGCTTTTGGGGCCTTTAACGTGCTCAAAAACTCATGAAACTTTGCACGCAGGTCAGAATCCGCGGCCATTAGGGCCGGGCTGAAGATGGTACCCGGGCGTGGCAGGGGGGCTCAACAGCGCCCCCTGGAACGGAATCCGAACACTTGTCCATAAATCAAACACACTTGCATGTAATAATATGAAACTTGGAACACATATAGATCTCATCGGGCCGAACAACTTTCGTGCTCTAAGTTTTACGCCAGCCCAACAGGAAGTCGGCTATTATAGGTTGTTTGGAAACGCATGCTGTGGAATTTAATGTACTCCTCCTAGGGAATTCATCCAATCGCCTCCAAACTCGGTCAGCGTGAAGTCAAGACATTGAGGATGCTAAATTGCGGACGGATTTTTGATATCTCGAACGATTTGGCCGTGGCGAGGAAACGAATTTATGGCGAATAATGGAAACAGGAAGTGTGTTATAACTTCTGCATACATTAACTGATCTTGATGAAACTTCAGCAGTGTGTTCGTTGTAAGAGGCCGATCGCACAGATGTGACTATTGTGAGTCAAAGTTATAGCGCCACCAACAGGCAGCAGGAAGTACATCACTTTCAAAATGCTTTAAAATGACCCTCTTATTTTTACCCGATTTGCTTCAAACTTTATGTGTATAATGTAGACACACGGCAGATGTAAACCTGTGAAAGGATTATTGATATCTTAGATACTGTTGCCGTGGCAACGCATCAAACTTTAATATTCTTTTTTGATGCTTTTGAGACTCTTAACATACTTGAAATTGCATGAAACTCAACAGACACATCACATTTATTAGCCAGTAGACATGTGAAAAGTTTCAGAAAGGGGCGTGGCAGGGGGGCTCAACAGCGCCCCCTTGAACGGGGTCTGAAAACTTGGTCCATATATCAAACACGCTTGCATGAATTAATATGAAACTCGGTACACATATAGATCTCATCAGGCCGAACAGCTTTCCCTTTGTCAAGTTTCATGCCAGCCCAACAGGAAGTCGGCTATTATGGGTTGTTTGGAAAACGCTTGCTGTGGAATGTGAACTACTCCTCCTACAGAATTCATCCCATCCCCATCAAACTCGGTGTGCATGAAGTCAAGACATTGAGATGCTAAATTGCGGACGGATTTTTGATATCTCGAACGGTTTGGCCGTGGCGAGGAAACGAATTTATGGCGAGAAAAGAGAAACACGAAGTGGAATAACTTCTGCATACATTAACTGATCTTGATGAAACTTCAGCAGTGTGTTCGTGGTAAGAGGCCGATCAGATGGATGTAACTATTGTGAGTCAAAGTTATAGCGCCACCAACTGGCAGCAGGAAGTGTGTCACTTTCAACATGCTTTTGACAAAAGTGGGGGGGTTAGTTTTACCAACAGTTACAAACATCAGTATATATATTGGTCTCACCGAGCCGGACAACTTTCTAATTTACAGTCATTAGCTAAGAGCAAAAGGAAGTCAGATATTTTGGTTTGAATGTGGATTTTTTGGATATTTCAGACTCTGAGTTTTTAGCTACTCTTCCAAACTGGCTTATTTTATTCACACCAAACTTTTTCAAAATGATGAAAATACATTAAAGATGCTAAATTGTGAATGGATATTAAACATCTCAAATGGTTTTGCTATAGTGAGGGACTAAAGTAATGTACAAAAATGAAACACTAAAAGCCTCATCTTCTAAAAATGTAATTATACACCATTTATGTCTATATAAAAGTATACAAATATCACAACTAAACCCATTTTATTCTTTTTTTTTTTTCAATTTAATAATTATTTATAGTTTAAAAATAGTTATTGTACTATTTAGTCCCATAAAAGTCATACATAGGACTATACTGCCCTCTTGTGTTCAAAATCAGGTAGGCCTATTGTATCTATATAAAAATATACTAGGTATGTGACGGTGAGAATATTTTACCACCGGTTAATCAACCTGTGACACCACTGGGAGCTTTTGAATCGCCAACTTAAAAACGAAAGTAAAATATGTTCGTCCGCACTGACATTGATAGTGGTTGAGCGAGCGTTTCAAATGAATTCCTATGGAAGTAGGAATTAACTGAAAAACGTTCACTCTGTTCTGCTCGTTCCTCGCCGTGGATGCGCACCGTTATGAATGCCCGTGCAGCCATGAGCATTTTAGTTTCATTTTAAAATTAGCGCCTTTCGGGGGGTGGATTGCTTGAAATGATTTTACAAAAGCACAATGAGTATGTTTTTATGTGTCCACTGTTCAATCGTGCCCACGCCACACACACACACACACACGGTTTACTATCTGGGGACTCTCCATAGACTTAATGGTTTTTATACTGTACAAACTGTATATTCTATCTCCTCACACTAACCCTACCCCTAAACCTACCTATCCCAGAAAACTTTCTGCATTTTTACATTTCCAAAAAAACTCATTCTGTATGATTTATAATCTTGTTTACCCATGGGGACCTCTATTTAGGTCCCCACTGTGACACGAGTCCCCATGAGTCTGTGTGCATTCAGGTTAAAGTCCCCACCGGGATAGAAAAACATGAACACACATACACACACACACACACACACACACACACACACACACACACACACACACACACACACACACTCCAGCATTGCAATCTTGACATCGCAGCCTGTTCATTGTAGCCTTAATAAAATATAATAATAAAATAGTCAACCTAACATATAAAAATTACACTGCTCTAAATAGTCAGTAGTACAATTCGTAAGTAGTACAAAGCACCGCTCCACTGTGATGTTTCCAAGCACATTTCTGCGCGTGTGAAGAGGATGATTTTTCCGTCGATATTGGAACACGAGTGAAGAACAAAGCCTATAATACAGAATAGTTTAGCATCCAAATACATTGCAAATGTTGAAACATTTTGATTCTAATGAGAGGGTTACGTGAGCCCAACACTGCTTACTTTCATTTTTATTTTTACATAAAATTTAAAGGATTTGTTGTGGAATATTTTGGGTAAGGTAAGTCAAGTAATATTTTCTGTCTTTTATATATTTATATATGTGTATATACATATATATATATATTTAAATATAGCTGCGAGCAGCGATGAAGGGCCAAAGCCGGCGGTACCGCCACCCCGGTGCTTTTAGGTAACTAAAGGCACCGGGGTTGCGGTGCCACCGGCTTGGGCCCGTAATCGCTGCTCGCAGCTATATTTATTATTATTATTATTATTGTTCTTCAAGGGTTCGGGGGCTTTTGGGGCCTTTAACGTGCTCAAAAACTCATGAAACTTTGCACGCAGGTCAGAATCCGCGGCCATTAGGGCCGGGCTGAAGATGGTACCCGGGCGTGGCAGGGGGGCTCAACAGCGCCCCCTGGAACGGAATCCGAACACTTGTCCATAAATCAAACACACTTGCATGTAATAATATGAAACTTGGAACACATATAGATCTCATCGGGCCGAACAACTTTCGTGCTCTAAGTTTTACGCCAGCCCAACAGGAAGTCGGCTATTATAGGTTGTTTGGAAACGCATGCTGTGGAATTTAATGTACTCCTCCTAGGGAATTCATCCAATCGCCTCCAAACTCGGTCAGCGTGAAGTCAAGACATTGAGGATGCTAAATTGCGGACGGATTTTTGATATCTCGAACGATTTGGCCGTGGCGAGGAAACGAATTTATGGCGAATAATGGAAACAGGAAGTGTGTTATAACTTCTGCATACATTAACTGATCTTGATGAAACTTCAGCAGTGTGTTCGTTGTAAGAGGCCGATCGCACAGATGTGACTATTGTGAGTCAAAGTTATAGCGCCACCAACAGGCAGCAGGAAGTACATCACTTTCAAAATGCTTTAAAATGACCCTCTTATTTTTACCCGATTTGCTTCAAACTTTATGTGTATAATGTAGACACACGGCAGATGTAAACCTGTGAAAGGATTATTGATATCTTAGATACTGTTGCCGTGGCAACGCATCAAACTTTAATATTCTTTTTTGATGCTTTTGAGACTCTTAACATACTTGAAATTGCATGAAACTCAACAGACACATCACATTTATTAGCCAGTAGACATGTGCAAAGTTTCAGAAACGGGCGTGGTGGAATGGCTCAGTAGCGCCACCTTTAGTCAAAAATGGGGGCTTAGTTTTTCCTAGAATCACAAAACTTGGTATGTGTATTGTTCTCATCAAGACGGACAACTTACTAATTTACATGAACCATCTCCGACCAACAGGAAGAGAGATATTTTGGTTTGAATGTGGATTTTCTGAAGAATTTTCTCTCCCTCTCTCTGTGTCTGTGTGTGTGTGAGGGGAGGGGGGGATTTGACTATTGCTTTTATATTGTTAATCAAGGTTTCAGGGGCTTTTGGGGTCCTTAACGTGCTCAAAAACTCTTGAAACTTTGCACACAGGTCAGAACCCACGGCCATCAGGGCCGGGCTGAAGCTGGTACCCGGGCGTGGCTGGGAGGCTCAACAGCGCCCCCTTGAACGGGGTTCTAAAACTTGGTCCATATATCAAACACGCTTGCATGAATTGATATGAAACTTGGTACACATATAGATCTCATCGTGCCGAACAACTTTCCCCTGGTCAAGTTTTACACCAGCCCAAAAGGAAGTCGGCTATTATGGGTTGTTTGGAAAACGCTTGCTGTGGAATGTGAAATACTCCTCCTAGAAAATT
>NC_137131.1:27370808-27468308 GCF_949319135.1 Squalius cephalus | reverse complement strand
TTGCGAAGATCTTGAGTTTTCGTCGAAGGGCGGGTCCTCGGCGGCCTTACAAATTTCGATGTTTCGCCATGAAACAGGAAGTTGCTGTAACTCAGGCATGGAATGTCCAATCTCCCCCAAACTTCACACGTTTGATAAGAGTTCTGTCCTGAACACATGGCCATGCTCATATTCAGTTATAGTCATAGCGCCACCTGCTGGCAACAGGAAGTGACATGTTTAACACTGTTATGGACTCCTAATAACATATAAAAAAGTGCCAGCAAGTGCGAAACATGCTAACAACATACTAGAAGCATGCTAAAACATGCTAGCAAACTCTTAGCTAAGTGCTAAAGCATGCTATTATTGCAATTAAATAGGAATTTGCTGTAACTCAGGCATGGAATGTCCAATCTGCCCCAAACTTCACACTTTTGATAAGCGTTCTGTCCTGAACACATCTACATGATAATATTCAGTTATAGTAATAGCGCCACCTACTGGCAACAGGAAGTGTCATGTTTAACACGTTGATGCCATTCTAGCAACATGTTAAAAATGCCATTGAGGTCTAAACATGCTAGAAACATGTTAAAACATGCTAGCAATACTTAGCTAAGTGCTAAAGCATGCTAATTCAATGAAACAGGATGTTGTTGTTACTCAAGAAGGCAATGTCCAATATGCGCCAAACTTCACACTTTTAATAAACGTTCTGTCCTGAACACATGACCATGCTCATATTCAGTTACAGTCATAGTGCCACCTGCTGGCAACAGGAAGTGACATGTTAAACACTGTTGTGGACATATAAAAACATATAAAAAAAGTGCCAGCAAGTGCTAAACATGCTAACAACATACTAGAAACATGCTAAAACATGCTAGCAAACACTTAGCTAAGTGCTAAAGCATGCTATTGCTGCAATTAAATAGGAATTTGCTGTAACACAGGCATGGAATGTCCAATCTGCCCCAAACTTCACACGTTTGATAAGAGTCATGGCCTGAACACATCTACATGAGAATATTCAGTTATAGTAATAGCGCCACCTGCTGTCAACAGGAAGTGACATGTTTAACACTGTTGTGGTCTCCTAATAACATATATAAAAGAGCCAGCAAGTGCTAAACAGGTTAGCAACATACTAGAAACATGCTAGCAAACACTTAGCTAAGTGATAAAGCATGCTATTACTGCAATTAAATAGGAATTTGCTGTAACTCAGGCATGGAACGTCCAATCTGCCCCAAACTTCACATGTTTGATAAGAATCATGGCCTGAACGCATGCCTATGCTCAAATTCAGTTATAGTAATAGCGCCACCTACTGGCAACAGGAAGTGACATGTTTAACACGTTGATGCCGTTCTAGCAACATGTTAAAAATGCCATTGAGTTCTAAACATGCTAGAAACATATTAAAACATGCTAGCAATACTTAGCTAAGTGCTAAAGCATGCTAATTCAATGAAACAGGACTTTGTTGTTACTCAAGAAGGCAATGTACAATCTACCCCAAACGTCACACGTTTGATAAGAGTTATCTCTTGAACACATGTCCATGCTCATATTTAGTTATAGTCATAGCGCCACCTGCTGGCAACAGGAAGTGACGTTTAACACTGTTCTTGACTCCTAATAACATATAAAAAAATGCCAGTAGGTGCTAAACATCCTACCAACATACTAGAGACATGCTAAAACATAATAGCAAACACTTAGCTAAGTGCTAAAGAATGATATTACTGCAATTAAATATGAATTTGCTGTAACTCAGGCATGGAATGTCCAATCTGCCCCAAACTTCACACTTTTGATAAGCGTTCTGTCCTGAACACATGACCATGCTTATATTCAGTTACAGTCATAGCGCCACCTGCTGGCAACAGGAAGTGACATGTTTAACACTGTTGTGGACTCCTAATAACATATAAAAAAGTGCCAGCAAGTGTTAAACATGCTAACAACATACTAGAAACATGCTAAAACATGCTAGCAAACTCTTAGCCAAGTGCTAAAGCATGCTATTATTGCAATTAAATAGGAATTTGCTGTAACTCAGGCATGGAATGTCCAATCTGCCCCAAACTTCACACTTTTGATAAGAGTCATGGCCTGAACACATCTACATGAGAATGTTCAGTTATAGTAATAGCGCCACCAACTGGCAACAGGAAGTGACATGTTTAACACGTTGATGCCGTTCTAGCAACATGTTAAAACATGCTAACAATGCTTAGCTAAGTTCTAAAGAATGCTAATTCAATGAAACATGACTTTGTTGTTACTCAAGAAGGCAATGTCCAATTTGCACCAAACTTCACATGTTTGATAAGAGTTCTGTCCTGAACACACATCCATGCTCATATTCAGTTATAGTCATAACGCCACCTACTGGCAACAGAAACTGACATGGTTAACACAGTAATGCAGTACTAACCACATAATTATTGTGTACTAAGCATGCTAGAAACAGACTGAACATGCTAGCAACACTTAGCTGAGTCATGAAGCATGCTATTATCACCATTATACAAAACATTTTGTAACTGACTTTGACATACTCTTACTATATATACCTCCTTAAATGTACATTTCCCAACCATGCTCTGCCTTCCTAAAGCCACCGAGTGTTGATGGCACGGGTGCGAGGGCCCTTTCATCGCTGCTTGCAGCTTTAATTATTATTATTATTATTCTTCTCCGCATTTAATTGCATTTTTGAGGGCCTAAACATGCTCGAAAACTCACGAAACTTTGCACACGCGTCAAAACTGGCGAAAATTGACATCTGATATAGGTTTCAGAATTGGACGGGGCAAAATGGCTCGATAGCGCCACCTATAAAAGTTCAACGGAGTGCGCCTCCCGCAACGTTCCACGTACGTGCACGAAATTCGGTACATACATGTAATGACCTAATACCTACAAAAAAGTCTCTTGGAGCATAGCCCTAAACACAACAGGAAGTCAGCCATTTTGAACTTCCTCCCAGATTTTTGTGCAGTTTTTGACATTTTCAGGCCTCGTACTTTAACGAACTCCTCCTACAGTTTTAATCTGATCATCTTCAAATTTGGTGAGTGTAATCTTAAGGCCTTTGCGACGTTAAATTGCGAAGATCTTGAGTTTTCGTCGAAGGGCGGGTCCTCGGCGGCCTGACAAATTTTGATGTTTCGCCATGAAACAGGAAGTTGCTGTAACTCAGGCATGGAATGTCCAATCTGCCCCAAACTTCACACATTTGATAAGAGTTCTGTCCTGAACACATGACCATGCTCATATTCAGTTATAGTCATAGCGCCACCTGCTGGCAACAGGAAGTGACATGTTTAACACTGTTATGGACTCCTAATAACATATAAAAAAGTGCCAGCAAGTGCTAAACATGCTAACAACATACTAGAAGCATGCTAAAACATGCTAGCAAACTCTTAGCTAAGTGCTAAAGCATGCTATTATTGCAATTAAATAGGAATTTGCTGTAACTCAGGCATGGAATGTCCAATCTGCCCCAAACTTCACACTTTTGATAAGCGTTCTGTCCTGAACATATCTACATGAGAATATTCAGTTATAGTAATAGCGCCACCTACTGGTAACAGGAAGTGTCATGTTTAACACGTTGATGCCATTCTAGCAACATGTTAAAAATGCCATTGACTTCTAAACATGCTAGAAACATGTTAAAACATGCTAGCAATACTTAGCTAAGTGCTAAAGCATGCTAATTCAATGAAACAGGATGTTGTTGTTACTCAAGAAGGCAATGTCCAATCTGCGCCAAACTTCACACTTTTAATAAACGTTCTGTCCTGAACACATGACCATGCTCATATTCAGTTACAGTCATAGTGCCACCTGCTGGCAACAGGAAATGACATGTTAAACACTGTTGTGGACATATAAAAACATATAAAAAAAGTGCCAGAAAGTGCTAAACATGCTAACAACATACTAGAAACATGCTAAAACATGCTAGCAAACACTTAGCTAAGTGTTAAAGCATGCTATTGCTGCAATTAAATAGGAATTTGCTGTAACACAGGCATGGAATGTCCAATCTGCCCCAAACTTCACACGTTTGATAAGAGTCATGGCCTGAACACATCTACATGAGAATATTCAGTTATAGTAATAGCGCCACCTGCTGTCAACAGGAAGTGACATGTTTAACACTGTTGTGGTCTCCTAATAACATATATAAAAGAGCCAGCAAGTGCTAAACAGGTTAGCAACATACTAGAAACATGCTAGCAAACACTTAGCTAAGTGCTAAAGCATGCTATTACTGCAATTAAATAGGAATTTGCTGTAACTCAGGCATGGAATGTCCAATCTGCCCCAAACTTCACATGTTTGATAAGAATCATGGCCTGAACACATGTCTATGCTCAAATTCAGTTATAGTAATAGCGCCACCTACTGGCAACAGGAAGTGACATGTTTAACACGTTGATGCCGTTCTAGCAACATGTTAAAAATGCCATTGAGTTCTAAACATGCTAGAAACATATTAAAACATGCTAGCAATACTTAGCTAAGTGCTAAAGCATGCTAATTCAATGAAACAGGACTTTGTTGTTACTCAAGAAGGCAATGTACAATCTACCCCAAACGTCACACGTTTGATAAGAGTTATCTCTTGAACACATGTCCATGCTCATATTTAGTTATAGTCATAGCGCCACCTGCTGGCAACAGGAAGTGACGTTTAACACTGTTCTTGACTCCTAATAACATATAAAAAAATGCCAGTAGGTGCTAAACATCCTACCAACATACTAGAGACATGCTAAAACATACTAGCAAACACTTAGCTAAGTGCTAAAGAATGATATTACTGCAATTAAATATGAATTTGCTGTAACTCAGGCATGGAATGTCCAATCTGCCCCAAACTTCACACTTTTGATAAGCGTTCTGTCCTGAACACATGACCATGCTTATATTCAGTTACAGTCATAGCGCCACCTGCTGGCAACAGGAAGTGACATGTTTAACACTGTTATGGACTCCTAATAACATATAAAAAAGTGCCAGCAAGTGTTAAACATGCTAACAACATACTAGAAACATGCTAAAACATGCTAGCAAACTCTTAGCCAAGTGCTAAAGCATGCTATTATTGCAATTAAATAGGAATTTGCTGTAACTCAGGCATGGAATGTCCAATCTGCCCCAAACTTCACACTTTTGATAAGAGTCATGGCCTGAACACATCTACATGAGAATGTTCAGTTATAGTAATAGCGCCACCAACTGGCAACAGGAAGTGACATGTTTAACACGTTGATGCCGTTCGTGCAACATGTTAAAAATGCCATTGAGTTCTAAACATGCTAGAAACATGTTAAAACATGCTTAAATGCTTAGCTAAGTTCTAAAGAATGCTAATTCAATGAAACATGACTTTGTTGTTACTCAAGAAGGCAATGTCCAATTTGCACCAAACTTCACACGTTTGATAAGAGTTCTGTCCTGAACACACATCCATGCTCATATTCAGTTATAGTCATAACGCCACCTACTGGCAACAGAAACTGACATGGTTAACACAGTAATGCAGTACTAACCACATAATTATTGTGTACTGAGCATGCTAGAAACAGACTAAACATGCTAGCAACACTTAGCTGAGTCATGAAGCATGCTATTATCACCATTATACAAAACATTTTGTAACTGACTTTGACATACTCTTACTATATATCCCTCCTTAAATGTACATTTCCCAACCATGCTCTGCCTTCCTAAAGCCACCGAGTGTTGATGGCACGGGTGCGAGGGCCCTTTCATCGCTGCTTGCAGCTTTAATTATTATTATTATTATTATTTTGTCAACCTTTCGGGCACTTTTGGGGCCCTTAACATGCTCGAAAACTCTTGAAATTTTGCACACAGGTCAGAACCCGCGGCCATCAGGGCCGGGCTGAAGCTGGTACCCGGGCGTGGCAGGGGGCCTCGACAGCGCCCCCTGGAACGGGATCCGAACACTTGTTCATAAATCAGACACGCTTGCATGTAATAATATGAAACTCGGTACACATATAGACCTCATCGGGCCGAACAACTTTCGTGCTCTAAGTTTTACGCCAGACCAACAGGAAGTCAGCTATTATGGGTTGTTTGGAAACGCATGCTGTGGAATTTGATGTACTCCTCCTAGGAAATTCATCCATTCGCCTCCAAACTCGGTCGGCATGAAGTCAAGACATTGAGGATGCTAAATTGCGGACGGATTTTTGATATCTCGAACGGTTTGGCCGTGGCAAGGAAACGAATTTATGGCGAATAATTCAAACAGGAAGTGTGTTATAACTTCTGCATACATTAACTGATCTTGATGAAACTTCAGCAGTGTGTTAGTTGTAAGAGGCCGATCACATGGATGTGACATTTGTGAGTCAAAGTTATAGCGCCACCAACTGGCAACAGGAAGTGTGTTACTTTCAAAATGCTTTGAAATCACCCTCTTATTTTTACCCGATTTGCTTAAAACTTTATGTGTATAATGTAAACACACGGAAGATGTAGACCTGTGAAAGGATTATTGATATCTTAGATACTGTTGCCGTGGCAACACATTAAACTTTAATATTCTTTTCGGATGCTTTTGAGACTCTTCACATGCTTGAAAATGCATGAAACTCGACAGACACATCACATTTATTATCCAGTAGACATGTGCAAAGTTTCAGAAACGGCCGTGGTGAAATGGCTCAGTAGCGCCACCTTGAGTCAAAAATGGGGGCTTAGTTTTTCCTAGAATCACAAAACTTGGTAGGTGTATTGTTCTCATCAAGCCGGACAACTTTCTAATTTACAGTCATAACCTCAGACCACCAGGAAGTCAGATATTTTGGTTTGAATGTGGATTTTCTGGAGAATTTTCTCTCTCTCTGTGTGTGTCTGTGTGTGTGTGTGTGGGGGGGGGGGGGGGGTATATTCCATTTAATCTTTGTTTTTCAAGGTTTCAGGGGCTTTTGGGGCCCTTAACTTGCTTTAAAACTCTTGAAACTTTTCACACAGGTCAGAACCCACGGTCCTCAGGGCCGGGCTGAAGCTGGTACACGGGCGTGGCAGGGGGGCTCAACAGCGCCCCCTTGGACACGGTCTGAAAAGTTGGTCCATATATCAAACATGCTTGCATGAATTAATATGAAACTCGGTACACATATAGATCTCATCGGGCCGAACAACTTCCGCACTCTAAGTTATTAGCTCCGCCCAACAGGAAGTCGGCTATTATGGGTTGTTTGGAAAACGCTTGCTGTGGAATGTGAAATACTCCTCCTAGAAAATTCACTGTGTCCCCTCCAAACTCGGTGTACATGTAGTCAAGACTTTGAGGATGCTAAATTGCGGACGGATTTTTGATATCTCGAACGGTTTGGCCGTGGCGAGGAATCGAATTTATGGTGAGAAAAGAGAAACACGAAGTGGAATAAATTCTGCATACATTGACTGATCTTGATGAAACTTCAGCAGTGTGTTCGTGGTAAGAGGCCGATCAGATGGATGTAACTATTGTGAGACAAAGTTATAGCGCCACCAACTGGCAGCAGGAAGTGTGTCACTTTCAACATGCTTTTGACAAAAGTGGGGGGGTTATTTTTAACTACAGTAAAAAAAAAATAGTACGTATATTGTTCTCATCAAGCCGGACAACTTTCTAATTTACATTCATTAGCTCCAGCCATCAGGAAGTCAGATATTTTGGTCTGAATGTGGATTTTTTTGCAAAATCAGCCTCTGAATTTTTAGCCACTCCTCTTAAACTATTTATTTTATTCCCACCAAACTTTTTCAACATGATGAAAATACATTAAATATGCTAAATTGTGAATGGATAATAAATATCTCAAACGGTTTTGCTATAGTGAGGGACTAAAGTAATGTACAAAAAGGAAACTAAAAGCCTCATCTTCTAAAAATGTAATTAAAAACCATTTATTTCTATATAAAAGTATACAAATATCACAACTAAAACCCATTTTATTCTTTTTTTTTTCAATTTAATAATAATTTATAAGTTTAAAAATAGTAATTGTACTATTTAGTCCCATAAAAGTCAAGTCATACATAGGGCTATACTGCCCTCTTGTGTTCAAAATCAGGTAGGCCTATTGTATCTACATAAAAATATACTAGGTTTGTGACGGTGAGAATATTTTACCACTGGTTAATCTATGTGTGACACCGCTGGGGGCTTTTGAATCGCCAACTTAAAAACGAAAGTAAAATATGCTCGTCCGCACTGACATTGATAGTGGTTGAGCGAGCGTTTCAAATGAATTCCTATGGAAGTAGGAATTAACTGAAAAACGTTCACTCTGTTCTGCTCGTTCCTCGCCGTGGATGCGCACCGTTATGAATGCCCGTGCAGCCATGAGCATTTTAGTTTAATTTTACAATTAGCGCCTTTCGGGGGGTGGATTGCTTGATATTATTTTACAAAAGCACAATGTTGTGTTTTATTGCGACTGTACACACATATAAGTTAACACTTTGCAGTTTGAATGTCGTCCTGTATAATGACGGATTATGTTTTTATGTGTCCACTCTTCAATCGCGCCCACGCCACACACACACACACACACACACGGTTTACTATCTTTGTGGGGACTCTCCATAGACTTAATGGTTTTTATACTGTACAAACTGTATATTCTATCTCCTCACACTAACCCTACCCCTAAACCTACCTATCCCAGAAAACTTTCTGCATTTTTACATTTCCAAAAAAACTCATTCATAGTGACTATTGTGAGTCAAAGTTATAGCGCCACCAACTGGCAGCAGGAAGTGTGTCACTTTCAAAATGCTTTGAAGTCACCGTCTTAATTTTACCCGATTTGCTTCAAACTTTATGTGTATAATGTAAACACACGGCAGATGTAGACCTGTGAAAGGATTATTGATATCTTAGACACTGTTGCCGTGGCAACGCATCAAATTTTAATATTCTTTTCGGATGCGTTTGAGACTCTTAGCATGCTTGAAATTGGATGAAACTCGACAGACACATAACACTTATTAGCCAGTAGACATGTGAAAAGTTTCAGAAACGGACGTGGCAGGGGGGCTCAACATCGCCCTCTTGAACAGGGTCTGAAAACTTGGTCCATATATCAAACACGCTTGCATGAATTAATATGAAACTCGGTACACATATAGATTTCATCGGGCCGAACAACGTTCCCTCTGTCAAGTTTCACGCCAGCCCAACAGGAAGTCGGCTATTATGGGTTGTTTGGAAAACGCTTGCTGTGGAATTTGATGTACTCCTCCTAGAGAATTCATTCAATCACCTCCTAACTCAGTCAGCATGAAGTCAAGACATTGAGGATGCTAAATTGCGGATGGATTTTTGATATCTCGAACGGTTTGGCCGTGGCGAGGAAACAAATTTATGGCGAGAAAAGAGAGAGACGAAGTGTTATAACTTCTGCATACATTAACTGATCTTGATGAAACTTTAGCAGTGTGTTCGTGGTAAGAGACCGATCAGATGGATGTAACTATTGTGAGTCAAAGTTATAGCGCCACCAACTGGCAGCAGGAAGTGTGTCACTTTCAAAATGTTTTTGACAAAAGTGCGGGGGTTAGTTTTACCCACAATTACAAAAATCAGTACGTATATTGGTCTCATCGAGCCGGACAACTTTCTAATTTACAGTCATTAGCTCTGACCAACAGGAAGTCAGATATTTTGGTTTGAATGTGAATTTATTTGAAAATTCAGCCTCTGCATTTTTACCCACTCCTGCTGAGTGGCTTATTTTATTCACACCAAACTTTTTCAACATGATGAAAATACATTAAAGATGCTAAATTGTGAACGGATATTGAATATCTCAAATGGTTTTGATATGGCGAGGGATTAAAGTAACGTAAAAAAAAGAATCAGAAAACATCTCATATCTTCAAAAAATGTAATTATACACCATTTATTTTTATATAAAATTATACAAATATCAGAACTAAACCCAATTTTGGGTTTATTCAGTTTTTTCAATTCAAGAATTATGTACAAGTTTAAAATCAGCCAGAATGCGCTATTTAGTAAAAAAAAAAAAAAAAAAAATCATACATAGGGCTATACTGCCCTCTTGTGTTCAAAATCAGGTAGGCCCATTATATATTGTATTTATATATGAATATATTAGCGATGTGACTGAGAATTTTTTCCCACTGGTTATCGATGTGTGACACTGCGGCGGGGGCTTTTAAATCACTAACTTAAAGGGATACTCCACTTTAAATAAAAAATTCTGTCATCATATACTCACCCTCATGTTGTTTCAATCCTTTATGAATTTCTTTCTTCTGCTGAACAGAAAGGAAGATATTTAGAAGAATGTCAGTAACCAGACAGTTTCTGGTCTCATTGACTTCCATAGTATACATTATTTCCTAATTCCTACTATGGAAGTCAATGGGATCAGAAACTGTCTGGTTACTGACATTCTTCTAAATATCTTCCTTTCTGTTCAGCAGAAGAAAGTAATTCATAAAGGATTAAAACAACATGAGGGTGAGTATATGATGACTTTCATTTTAAAGTGGAGTATCCCTTTAAAAGCGAAAGTGAAATACGGACGTCCAGTAGGAATGAACTAAAAAACATTCACTCTGTTCTGCTCGTTCCTCGCTGTAGACGCGTTATTGCCCGTGCAGCCGTAAGCATTTTAGTTTCATTTAAAAAATAGCGCCATTTCAGTGGTGGGATTGCTTGAATGTTTTTTTTACAAAAGCACAGTGTTGTGTTTTAATGCGAGTGTACATAAATATAAGTAAACACACTGCAGTTTAAATGATGTCCTGTATGAACAAAACGACGGAGTAGCCTATGTTTTTATGTTTCCAATGTTCGAACGCGCCCACGCCTCACACACACACACACACACTGTGCATTCCAGCATTGCAATCTTGACATCGCAGCCAATTCATTATAGCCGTAATAAAATATAATAATAAATATAAATAGTCAACCTATTTGCAGCAAATGATTGTAGATTTCAGATCAATATATTTGTTTTCCTTACAATTTTAATTAACACTAACTTTATTCTCATCTGAATTATAAATAATTCATTCCTGTATAAAATAATACTACCATTAAAAAAATACATTTGATTGTCTTTTTTAATCAATGGAGAATGTGTGACTTAAAAATAAACAGATTAGTGCTTGTTTTGAGGACAAGAAATGAAAACCAATGCAATATGATGAATGTCCAAAAGATGGCACCGACAGACTGCTTTTAAATGGGGTTGGATTTTTTTTTTTTTTTTTTTTTTTTTAACTGTGTGTGTGTGTGTGTGAGAGAGAGAGAGAGATTTTGGTTGGGTGGCAGTTGTAGGTTACAGTTTGACAAGAGTTTATAGTTTGACAAAGCACAATGTTGTTTTATTGCGAGTGTACACAAATATAAATGACGGAGTATGTTTTTATGTCTCCATTGTTTGACTAAGCCACAGACACACACACACACACACACACACACACACACACACACACACACACACACACACACACACACACACACAAACACACACACACAACAACAACAACAACAACATATTGTGCATTCCAGCATTGCAATCTTGACATCGCAGCCTGTTCATTATAGCCTTAATAAAATATAATAAAATAGTCACCCTAACAAATAAAAATTACACTTACAATTTTTTTTAAAGTGACAAGACAGAGAATATTACTTGTCTGATGTATATATATATATATATATATATATATATATATATATAGCTGCGAGCAGCGATGGAGGGCCCAAGCCGGTGACACCGCCACCCCGGTGGCTTTAGTGTAACTAAAGGCACCAGGGTGGCGGTGCCACCGGCTTGGGCCCGCAATCGCTGCTCGCAGCTATATTATTATTATTATTATTATTTATTTTTTTTTTCTACTTCTTGGGCACTTTTGGGGCCCTTAACATGCTCAAAAACTCTTGAAATTTTGCACACACGTCAGAACCTGCGGCCTTCCTAACTGGTTTATTTTATTCACACCAAACTTTTTCAACATGATGAAAACACATTAAAGATGCTAAATTGTGAACGGATATTAAACATCTCAAACGGTTTTTCTATAGTGAGGGACTAAAGTAATGTACAAAAAGGAAACTAAAAGCCTCATCTTCTAAAAATGTAATTAAACACCATTTATTTCTATATAAAAGTATAAAAATATCACAACTAAACCCATTTTATTCTTTTTTTTCAATCTAATAAATATTTATAAGTTTAAAAATAGTAATTGTACTATTTAGTCCCATAAAAGTCAAGTCATACATAGGGCTATACTGCTCTCTTGTGTTCAAAATCAGGTAGGCCTATTGTATCTACATAAAAATATACTAGTGACGGTGAGAATATTTTACCACCGGTTAATCGACGTGTGACACCGCTGGGGGCTTTTGAATCGCCAACATAAAAACGCGTGTGAAGAGGATGATTTTTTCCATCGATATTGGAACACGAGTGAAGTACAAAGCCTATAATAAAGAATAGTTTAGAATCCAAATACATCGCAAATATTGAAACATTTTGATTCTAATGAGAGGGTTACGTGAGACCAACACTGCTTACTTTCGTTTTTATTTTTACATTAAATTTAAAGGATTTGTTGTGGAATATTTTGAGTGTATCATAAAATCAGAATAAGGTAAGACAAGTAATATTTTCTGTCTTATATATATATATGTATATGTATATGTATGTGTGTGTGTGTGTGTGTATATATATATATATACATAAATAGATAGATAGATAGATAGATATTTATATATATATATATATATATAATGTATATATGTGTGTGTGTATATATATATATAAATATAGCTGCGAGCAGCGATGGAGGGCCAAAGCCGGCGGCACCGCCATCCCCGGTGCCTTTAGGTAACTAAAGGCTCCGGGGTTGCGGTGCCACCGGCTTGGGCCCGTAATCGCTGCTCGCAGCTATATTTATTATTATTATTATTATTTTGTCAACCTTTCGGCCACTTTTGGGGCCCTTAACATGCTCGAAAACTCTTGAAACTTTGCACAAAGGTCAGAACCCGCGGCCATCAGGGCCGGGCTGAGGCTGGTACCCGGGCGTGGCAGGGGGGCTCGACAGCGCCCCCTGGAACGGGATCCGAACACGTGTCCATAAATCAAACACACTTGCATGTAATAATATGAAACTCGGTACACATATAGATCTCATCGGGCCGAACAACTTTCGTGCTCTAAGTTTTACGCCAGCCCAACAGGAAGTCGGCTATTTAGGGTTGTTTGGAAACGCATGCTGTGGAATTTAATGTACTCCTCCTAGGGAATTCATCGATTTGCCTCCAAACTCGGTGTGCATGAAGTCAAGACATTGAGGATGCTAAATTGCGGACGGATTTTTGATATCTCGAACGGTTTGGCCGTGGCGAGGGAACGAATTTATGGCGAAAAAATGAAACGGGAAGTGTGTTATAACTTCTGCATACATTAACTGATCTTGATGAAACTTCAGCAGTGTGTTCGTTGTAAGAGGCCGATCGCACAGATGTGACTATTGTGAGTCAAAGTTATAGCGCCACCAACAGGCAGCAGGAAGTACATCACTATTAAAATGCTTTGAAATCACTGTCTTATTTTTACCAGATTTGCTTCAAACTTTATGTGTACAATGTAGACACACGGCAGATGTAAACCTGTGAAAGGATTATTGATATCTTAGATACTGTTGCCGTGGCAACGCATCAAACTTTAATATTCTTTTTTTATGCTTTTGAGACTCTTAACATACTTGAAATTGCATGAAACTCGACAGACACATCACATTTATTATCCAGTAGACATGTGCAAAGTTTCAGAAACGGGCGTGGTGAGGGGCTCAGTAGCGCCACCTTTAGTCATAAGTGGGGGGGTTAGTTTTATCAACAGCAACAAAACTTGGTATGTGTATTGTTCTCATCAAGACGGACAACTTTCTAATTTACATGATCTATCTCCGACCAACAGGAAGAGAGATATTTTGGTTTGAATGTGGATTTTCTGAAGAATTTTCTCTCCCTCTCTCTGTGTCTCTGTGTGTGTGAGGGGAGGGGGGATTTGACTATTGCTTTTATATTGTTAATCAAGGTTTCAGGGGATTTTGGGGTCCTTAACATGCTCAAAAACTCTTGAAACTTTGCACACAAGTCAGAACCCCCTGCCATCAGGGACGGGCTGAAGCTGGTACCCGGGCGTGGCAGGGGGGCTCAACAGCGCCCCCTTGAAAGGGGTCCCAAAACTTGGTCCATAGATCAAACACGCTTGCATGAATTAATATGAAACTCGGTACACATATAGATCTCATCGGGCCGAACAACTTTCCCCCGGTCAAGTTTTACGCCAGCCCAACAGGAAGTCGGCTATTATGGGTTGTTTGGAAAACGCTTGCTGTGGAATGCGAAGTACTCCTCCTAGAGAATTCATCCAATCCCCACCAAACTCGGTTTGCATGAAGTCAAGACATTGAGGATTCTAAATTGCGGACGGATTTTTGATATCTCGAACGGTTTGGCCGTGGCGAGGAAACGAAATTATGGCGAGAAAAGAGAAACACGAAGTGGTATAACTTCTGCATACATTAACTGATCTTCATGAAACTTCACCAGTGTGTTCGTGGTAAGAGGCCGATCAGATGGATGTAACTATTGTGAGCCAAAGTTATAGCGCCACCAACTGGCAGCAGGAAGTGTGTCACTTTCAACATGCTTTTGACAAAAGTGGGGGGGTTAGTTTTACCAACAGTTCCAAAAATCAGTATATATATTGGGCTCATCGAGTCAGACAACTTTCTAATTTACAGTTATTAGCTCAGAGCAAAAGGAAGTCAGATATTTTGGTTTGAATGTGGATTTTTTGGATATTTCAGACATTGAGTTTTTAGCTACTCTTCCTAACTGGTTTATTTTATTCACACAAAACTTTTTCAAAATGATAAAGATACATTAAAGATGCTAAATTGTGAACGGATATTAAACATCTCAAACGGTTTTGCTATAGTGAGGGACTAAAGTAAAGTAACCCTTAAAGCCTCATCTTCTAAAAATGTAATTAAACACCATTTATTTCTATATAAAAGTATAAAAATATCACAACTAAACCCATTTTATTCTTTTTTTTTTTTCAAGTTTAAAAATAGTAATTGTACTATTTAGTCCCATAAAAGTCAAGTCATACATAGGGCTATACTGCCCTCTTGTGTTCAAAATCAGGTAGGCTTATTGTATCTACATAAAAATATACTAGGTATGTGACGGTGAGAATATTTTACCACCGGTTAATCGACGTGTGACACCACTGGGGGCTTTTGAATCGCCAACTTAAAAACGAAAGTAAAATATGTTCGTCCGCACTGACATTGATAGTGGTTGAGCGAGCGTTTCAAATGAATTCCTATGGAAGTAGGAATTAACTGAAAAACGTTCACTCTGTTCTGCTCGTTCCTCGCCGTGGATGCGCACCGTTATGAATGCCCGTGCAGCCATAAGCATTTTAGTTTCATTTTAAAATTAGCGCCTTTCGGGGGGTGGATTGCTTGAAATTATTTTACAAAAGCAGAATGTTGTGTTTTATTGCGACTGTACACAAATACAAGTTAACACTTTGCAGTTTGAATGTCGTCCTGTATAATGACGGAGTATGTTTTTATGTGTCCACTGTTCAATCGCACCAACGCCACACACACACACCCACCCACACACACACGGTTTACTATCTTTGTGGGGACTCTCCATAGATTTAATGATTTTTATACTGTACAAACTGTATATTTTATCTCCTTACACTAACCCTACCTCTAAACCTACCCATCACAGAAAACTTTCTGCATTTATACATTTCCAAAAAAACTCATTCTGTATGAAGCTTGTTTACCCATGGGGACCTCTATTTAGGTCCCCACTGTGACACGAGTCCCCATGAGTCTGTGTGCATTCAGGTTAAAGTCCCCACCGGGACAGAAAAACATGAACACACACACACACACACACACACACACACACACACACACACACACACTCCAGCATTGCAATCTTGACATTGCAGCCTGTTCATTATAGACTTAATAAAATATAATAATAAAATGGTCAACCTAACATATAAAGATTACACTGCTCTAAATAGTCAGTTGTACAATTCGTACATTCACGGTAAGTACCGCTCCACTATGAATTTTCCAAGCACATTTTTGCGCATGTGAAGAGGATGATTTTTTCCGTCGATATTGGAACACGAGTGAAGAACAAAGCCTATAATAAAGAATAGTTTAGCATCCACATACATCGCAAATGTTGAAACATTTTGATTCTAATGAGAGGGTTACGTGAGCCCAACACTGCTTTCTTTCATTTTTATTTTTACATTAAATTTAAAGGATTTGTTGTGGAATATTTTGAGTGTATCATAAAATCAGAATAAGGTAAGTCAAGCAATATTTTTGGTCTTTTATATATATATATATAAATATAGCTGCAAGCAGCAATGAAGGGCCAAAGCCGGCGGTACTGCCACCCCGGTGCCTTTAGGTAACTAAAGGCACCGGGGTTGCGGTGCCACCGGCTTGGGCCCGTAATCGCTGCTCGCAGCTATATTTAGGGCCCAAGCCCTGAAAGGGCGAAGGCCCTATTGTTTTCGGTAGGATTATTATTAGGGCCCAAGCCCTGAAAGGGCGAAGGCCCTATTGTTTTCGGTAGGATTATTATTATTATTATTATTATTATTATTATTATTATTATTATTTTGTCAACCTTTCGGGCACTTTTGGGGCCCTTAACATGCTCGAAAACTCTTGAAATTTTGCACACAGGTCAGAACCCGCGGCCATCAGGGCCGGGCTGAAGCTGGTACCCGGGCGTGGCAGGGGGCCTCGACAGCGCCCCCTGGAACAGGATCCGAACACTTGTCCATAAATCAGACACGCTTGCATGTAATAATATGAAACTCGGTACACATATAGACCTCATAGGGCCGAACAACTTTCGTGCTCTAAGTTTTACGCCAGACCAACAGGAAGTCGGCTATTATAGGTTGTTTGGAAACGCATGCTGTGGAATGCGAAGTACTCCTCCTAGGAAATTCATCCATTCGCCTCCAAACTCGGTCGGCATGAAGTCAAGACATTGAGGATGCTAAATTGCGGACGGATTTTTGATATCTCGAACGGTTTGGCCGTGGCAAGGAAACGAATTTATGGCGAATAATTCAAACAGGAAGTGTGTTATAACTTCTGCATACATTAACTGATCTTGATGAAACTTCAGCAGTGTGTTAGTTGTAAGAGGCCGATCACATGGATGTGACATTTGTGAGTCAAAGTTATAGCGCCACCAACTGGCAACAGGAAGTGTGTCACTTTCAAAATGCTTTGAAATCACCCTCTTATTTTTACCCCATTTGCTTCAAACTTTATGTGTATAATGTAAACACACGGCAGATGTAGACCTGTGAAAGGATTATTGATATCTTAGATACTGTTGCCGTGGCAACGCATCAAACTTTAATATTCTTTTCGGATGCTTTTGAGACTCTTCACATGCTTGAAAATGCATGAAACTCGACAGACACATCACATTTATTATCCAGTAGACATGTGCAAAGTTTCAGAAACGGGCGTGGTGAAATGGCTCAGTAGCGCCACCTTTAGTCAAAAGTGGGGGGGTTAGTTTTATCAACAGCAACAAAACTTGGTATGAGTATTGTTCTCATCAAGACGGACAACTTTCTAATTTACAGTAACTAGCTCGGACCAAGAGGAAGAGAGATATTTTGGTTTGAATGTGGATTTTCTGGAGAATTTTCTCTCCCTCTCTCTGTGTCTCTGTGTGTGAGGGGAGGGGGGATTTGACTATTGCTTTTATATTGTTAATCAAGGTTTCAGGGGCTTTTGGGGTCCTTAACGTGCTCAAAAACTCTTGAAACTTTGCACACAAGTCAGAACCCCCTGGCATCAGGGCCGGGCTGAAGCTGGTACCCGGGCGTGGCAGGGGGGCTCAACAGCGCCCCCTTGAACTGGGTCTGAAAACTTGGTCCATAGATCAAACACGCTTGCATGAATTAATATGAAACTCGGCACACATATAGATCTCATCGGGCCAAACAACTTTTCCCCCGTCAAGTTTTACGCCAGCCCAACGGGAAGTTGGCTATTATGGGTTGTTTGGAAAACGCTTGCTGTGGAATGCGAAGTACTCCTCCTAGAGAATTCATCCAATCCCCACCAAACTCGGTGTGCATGAAGTCAAGTCATTGAGGATGCTAAATTGCGGAAGGATTTTTGATATCTCGAACGGTTTGGCCGTGGCGAGGAAACAAATTTATGGCGAGAAAAGAGAAACACGAAGCGGTATAACTTCTGCATACATTAACTGATCTTGATGAAACTTCACCAGTGTGTTCGTGGTAAGAGGCCGATCAGATGGATGTAACTATTGTGAGTCAAAGTTATAGCACCACCAACTGGCAGCAGGAAGTGTGTCACTTTCAAAATGCCTTTGACAAAAGTGGGGGGGTTAGTTGTATATACAGTAACAAAAATCAGTACGTACATTGGTCTCATCGAGCCGGACAACTTTCTAATTTAAAGTAATTTGCTCCGACCAACAGGAAGTCAGATATTTAGGTCTGAATGTGGATTTTTGGGATATTTCAGACTCTGAGTTTTTAGCTACTCCTCCTAACTGGTTTATTTTTTTCACACCAAACTTTTTCAACACGATGAAAATACATTAAATATGCTAAATTGTGAAAGGATATTAAATATTTCAAACAGTTTTGATATAGTGAGGGATTAAAGTAATGTACAAAAAGGAAACGCTAAAAGCCTCATCTTCTAAAAATGTAATTATACACCATTTATTTCTATATAAAAGTATACAAATATCACAACTAAACCCATTTTATTCTTTTTTTTTTCAATTTAAGAATTACTTATATGTTTAAAAATAGCAATTGTACTCTTTAGTCACATAAAAGTCAAGTCATACATAGGGCTATACTGCCCTCTTGTGTTCAAAATCAGGTAGGCCTATTGTATCTATATAAAAATATACTAGGTATGTGACGGTGAGAATATTTTACCACCGGTTAATCAACGGGTTAATCAACGTTAATCAATGTTGTGGAATATTTTGAGTGTATAAAATCAGAATAAAGTAAGACAAGTAATATTTTCTGTCTTCTATATATATATATATACATATATATATACATATATATATATATATATATATATATATATATATATATATATATATATGTATGTATGTATGTATGTATGTATATATATATATATACCGTATTTTCCGGACTATAAGTCGCTCCGGAGTATAAGTCGCATCAGTCAAAAAATGCGTCATGAAGAGGAAAAAAACATATATAAGTCGCACTGGACTATAAGTCGCATTTATTTAGAAATTTATTTCACAAAATCCAAGACCAAGAACAGACATTTAATCTGGAAAGGCAAGTTATTCAACTACACAGAACAACAGGCTGAATAACGTTAGGTGTCCGGTATGTTAACGCAACACATTAACAGTTATTCAGCTACACGATAACATTAAGAACATATACCTGGGAGGCTGAATAGGCTAAATTAACATAAGCCAGCGAGCCCAACAAGCAAGTTACCAATAAACAAGTTCACCAAGCTCCCGCAATCTCATTCCACATAATTTTCTTCATCCTTGGTGTCGCTTTTGAACAACTCCGCCAACTAGAGCGCCCTCTCACGGCTGTAGACGGTAATGTTTTCTCTTGGTTCATCTCAGTCTGAATTAATTTTGATATATAAGTCGCACCTGAATATAAGTCGCAGGACCAGCCAAACTATGAAAAAAAGTGCGACTTATAGTCCGGAAAATACGGTATATATATATATTAGGGGTTTAACGGTACACAAAAATCACGGTTCGGTACGTACCTCGGTTTTAAAGTCACGGTTCGGTTTATTTTCGGTACAGTAAGGGAAAGAAATGCAAACATTAAACTGCAGGTTGTTTATTACTATAAACTTTTTTTAACAATTTGTTTACACTTTTTTGAACACTTTTTAATAAAATATAATAAAATAGATATAAAATAAAAAAAGAATAAGAAATAAAATACTGCTGCAAAGTTCTCCACTAAATAAAATACTCTCAGTCTCAAACCAATATCACATAATAAAATATAATGAAAAATATAAATAAATAACTATGATTACAGTGCAGGAACAGAAAATAGCCCTATATTAAAATAATATTAAACAAATATATTAATGTATTATTATTTTTCAATAATCAATCAACATAATCAATTTAAGATTTTTTTTTTCCACTTTTTTAATAATTATCAAAATAAAATATAGTCCAAAGCTATAGTACAAAGCTATTATTACCAGAGCATGTGATCAGAGCAGGTCATTTTACCATTGTTGCCAGCATGACTATACCAGCTCAGCAAACAGAAATCTAAGTTACTACTGAGAAATTTCACCTTATTTGAGCGGACTTTGCTTTTCCAGTGCGTGATCGGTACATGATTGGAGTGTTTGGGCCGTTAACAACAGAGCAGAACGCGCAGCGCAAACACGGACTCGAACCTTGAGCAGAGACTGTCTCTGGCAGAGAGCGCAGCGGGTCGTCGACACACACACACACGCGCGCACGCCACGGAACGGAGAGTGCGGCGGCGCACACGAAGCGGAAAAGCTTTTTTTCGCCATGCAGTCTATTTCATTGTTACAGTGACGACGGGTAAAACACGGGTAAAACCAGAGAATGTCTAATAGGAAAAAACATTAGAATCAGCTGCAGGGCGGGATTTGCGCTGAACGCGGAGACTTCCGCCACTTAATATGTTCGTGTGGAAACACGAAAATGTACCTATGTTCCGCACACAAAATATTGCATTCAGTCATTCGGTACACACGTGCACCGAACCGAAAGCCCTGTACCAAAACGGTTCGGTACGAATACACGTACCGTTACACCCCTAATATATATATATATATATATATATATATATATATATATAAATATAGCTGCGAGCAGCGATGAAGGGCCAAAGCCGGCGGCACCGCCACCCCGGTGCCTTTAGGGAACTAAAGGCACCGGGGTTGCGGTGCCACCGGCTTGGGCCCGTAATCGCTGCTCGCAGCTATATTTATTATTATTATTAGGGCCCAAGCCCTGAAAGGGCGAAGGCCCTATTGTTTTCGGTAGGATTATTTATTATTATTATTATTATTATTATTTTTCTGTCAACCTTTCGGGCACTTTTGAGACCCTTAACGTGCTCGAAAACTCTTGAAACTTTGCACACGGGTCAGAACCCGCGGCCATCAGGGCCGGGCTGAAGCTGGTACCCGGGCGTGGCAGAGGGGCTCAACAGCGCCCCCTTGAACGGGGTCCGAAAACTTGGTCCATAAATCAGACACGCTTGCATGTAATAATATGAAACTCGGTACACATATAGATCTCATCGGGCCGAACAACTTTCGTACTTTTACTTTTTACGCCAGCCCAACAGGAAGTCGGCTATTATGGGTTGTTTTGAAACGCATGCTGTGGAATTTAATGTACTCCTCCTAGAGAATTCATCCAATCGCCTCCAAACTCGGTCAGCATGAAGTCAAGACATTGAGGATGCTAAATTGCGGACGGATTTTTGATATCTCGAACGGTTTGGCCGTGGCAAGGAAACGAATTTATGGCGAATAAGGGACACAGGAAGTGTGTTATAACTTCAGCATACATTATCTGATCTTGATGAAACTTCAGCAGTGTGTTCGTTTTCAGAGGCCAAACACAAGGATGTGATTATTGTGAGTCAAAGTTATAGCGCCACCAACTGGCAGCAGGAAGTGTGTCACTTTCAAAATGCTTTGAAATCACTCTCTTATTTTTACCTGATTTGCTTCAAACTTTATGTGTATGATGTATACACACGGCAGATGTAGACCTGTGAAAGGATTATTGATATCTTAGATACTGTTGCCATGGCAACGCATCAAACTTTAATATTCTTTTTTGATGCTTTTGAGACTCTTAACATACTTGAAATTGCATGAAACTCGACAGACACATCACACTTATTATCCAGTAGACATGGGCAAAGTTTCAGAAACGGGCGTGGTGAGGGGCTCAGTAGCGCCACCTTTAGTCAAAAATGGGGGCTTAGTTTTACCTAGAATCACAAAACTTGGTATGTATATTGTTCTTATCGAGCCGGACAACTTTCTAATTTACACTTATTAGCTCAAAGCAACAGAAAGTCAGATATTTTGGTTTGAATGTGATTTTTTGGAGAAATTTCTCTCTCTCTCTGTCTCTGAGTGTGTGAGGGGTGGGGGTGATTTGTCAGTTGAGTGAGATTTACTTTTTCATTTGTTTTTCAAGGTTTCTGGGGCTTTTGGGTCCCTAAACGTGCTCGAAAACTCTTGAAACTTTGCACACAGGTCAGAACCCGCGGCCATCAGGGCGGGGCTGAATCTGGTAGCCGGGCGTGGCAGGGGGGCTCAACAGCGCCCCCTTGAACGGGGTTCTAAAACTTGGTCCATATATCAAACACGCTTGCATGAATTAATTTGAAACTCGGTACACATATAGATCTCATCAGGCCGAACAACTTTCGTGCTCTAAGTTTTACGCCAGCCCAACAGGAAGTCGGCTATTTAGGGTTGTTTGGAAACGCTTGCTGTGGAATTTAATGTACTCCTCCTAGGAAATACATCGATTCGCCTCCAAACTCGGTCAGCGTGAAGTCAAGACATTGATGATGCTAAATTGCGGACGGATTTTTGATATCTCGAACGGTTTGGCTGTGGCGAGGAAACGAATTAATGGCGAGAAAAGAGAAAAACGAAGTGTTATAACTAATGCATACATTAACTGATCTTGATGAAACTTCAGCAGTTTGTTCATGGTAAGAGGCCGATCAGATGGATGTAACTATTGTGTGTCAAAGTTATAGCGCCACCAACTGGCAGCAGGAAATGTGTCACTTTCAAAATGCTTTTGACAAAAGTTGGGGGGGTTGTTTTACCTACAGTAGCACAACTCAGTACGTATGTTGATCTCATCGACCCGGACAACTTTCTAATTTAAAGTCATTAGCTCCGACCATCAGGAAGTCAGATATTTTGGTTTGAATGTGGATTTTTTGCAAAATCAGCCTCCAAAAGGCACTAAAAGCCTCAAATCTTCTAAAAATGTAATTTTATACCATTTATTTCTATATAAAAGTATACAAATATCACAACTAAACCCATTTTATTCTGATTTTAAAAAGAATTTTATTCTAATTTTATTCTAAATTTTAAAACAGTAAAGTAAAAAAAAAATTCAAGTCATACATAGGGCTATACTGCCCTCTTGTGTCCAAAAGGACATCAAAATAATATATAAAACTTTTTACCAGCTAGGCCAATAATGTATTTAAATATACATTTATTAGGTATGTGTCTGAGGATTTTCCCACCGGTTAATCGACGTGTGTGACACGAGCGGGTGCTTTTAAATCGCTAATATAAAAGTGAAAGAAAAATACGGACGTCCGCACGGACATTTATAATGGTGCACACACAAATCACACACACGTTGGAAAGAATTATGCTTTTAAACAACACTAAACCGCCATTAGATGTCGCCAAGTGACCGTCTTAATGAGCGAGTCATTGATTAATTCGTTGAAACGATTCGTAATCCATAAACATATACAGATCCATAAACATGGATCCATAAACATCCAATCCATAAACATAAACAGATGTTTATGGATTGATCATTCAATCTTTGAGTCAACCAATTCGTTCAAAATGCTGAATCATTCAGTTATGAGAAAACACGTTCCTGTGAGATGCGTTCTTCTGTGATCTTTGTTTAACTATTTTCGCTGCTGAAACAGAACAAAAACAGTCAATATTGTATCTAAAATGTAAATGACTTCATTTTAACTGTTAATATCCTGTTGTATGAAATCAATGTCACAGTTTCAATTGTGATTGTATTCAGGAAAAGTTAGGTACGGAGAGCGAGCGATTTCAACGAAATCAGAACTAAACCCATTTTATTCTTTTATTATTATTATTATTATTCAATTTAAGAATTATGTTTGAGTTTAAAAAAAGCCAGAATGTTTTAGTCCAAAAAATAAATAAATCATGCCATGGATTGCTTGAAATTAATTTTTTTTATTATATTTATTTTTTCGTTTTGGCTTTGTTTATAGTTTATTTTTTATTTTTTATTCTTGTTCCGTTCTGAATATCATTACATTTAAAGGATTTGTTGTGGAATATTTTGAGTGTATCATAAAATCAGAATAATTCTCTCGATTTAGTGATCCCCTACTTATTATTTTATTTTATTTTTTTCTTTGTTCTAATTAGGTCAGGCAAGTAAAATTATCTGTGTCTTGTCTGTGTGTGTGTGTGTATATATATATATATATATATATATAAATATAAATATAAATATAGCTGCGAGCAGCGATGGAGGGCCAAAGCCGCCGGCACCGCCACCCTGGCACCAGGATTGCGGTGCCACCGGCTTGGGCCCGTAATCGCTGCTCGCAGCTATATTTATTATTATTATTATTATTTTGTCAACCTTTCGGCCACTTTTGGGGCCCTTAACATGCTCGAAAACTCTTGAAATTTTGCACACAGGTCAGAACCCGCGGCCATCAGGGCCGGGCTGAAGCTGGTACCCGGGCGTGGCAGGGGGGCTCGACAGCGCCCCCTGGAACGGGATCCGAACACTTGTCCATAAATCAGACACGCTTGCATGTAATAATATGAAACTCGGTACACATATAGATCTCATCGGGCCGAACAACTTTCGTGCTCTAAGTTTTACGCCAGTCCAACAGGAAGTCGGCTATTTAGGGTTGTTTGGAAACGCATGCTGTGGAATTTAATGTACTCCTCCTAGGGAATTCATCGATTCGCCTCCAAACTCGGTGTGCATGAAGTCAAGACATTGAGGATGCTAAATTGCGGACGGATTTTTGATATCTCGAACGGTTTGGCCGTGGCGAGGAAACGAATTTATGGCGAAAAAATGAAACAGGAAGTGTGTTATAACTTCTGCATACATTAACTGATCTTGATGAAACTTCAGCAGTGTGTTCGTTGTAAGAGGCCGATCGCACAGATGTGACTATTGTGAGTCAAAGTTATAGCGCCACCAACAGGCAGCAGGAAGTACATCACTATTAAAATGCTTTGAAATCACTGTCTTATTTTTACCAGATTTGCTTCAAACTTTATGTGTACAATGTAGACATACGGCAGATGTAAACCTGTGAAAGGATTATTGATATCTTAGATACTGTTGCCGTGGCAACGCATCAAACTTTAATATTCTTTTTTTATGCTTTTGAGACTCTTAACATACTTGAAATTGCATGAAACTCAACAGACACATCACATTTATTATCCAGTAGACATGTGCAAAGTTTCAGAAACGGGCGTGGTGAGGGGCTCAGTAGCGCCACCTTTAGTCATAAGTGGGGGGGTTAGTTTTATCAACAGCAACAAAACTTGGTATGTGTATTGTTCTCATCAAGACGGACAACTTTCTAATTTACATGAACCATCTCCGACCAACAGGAAGAGAGATATTTTGGTTTGAATGTGGATTTTCTGAAGAATTTTCTCTCCCTCTCTCTGTGTCTGTGTGTGTGTGAGGGGAGGGGGGGATTTGACTATTGCTTTTATATTGTTAATCAAGGTTTCAGGGGCTTTTGGGGTCCTTAACGTGCTCAAAAACTCTTGAAACTTTGCACACAGGTCAGAACCCACGGCCATCAGGGCCGGGCTGAAGCTGGTACCCGGGCATGGCTGGGGGGCTCAACAGTGCCCCCTTGAACGGGGTTCTAAAACTTGATCCATATTATCAAACACACTCGCATGAATTAATATGAAACTCGGTACACATATAGATCTCATCGGGCCGAACAACTTTACCCCGGTCAAGTTTTACGCCAGCCCAACAGGAAGTCGGCTATTATGGGTTGTTTGGAAAACGCTTGCTGTGGAATGTGAAATACTCCTCCTAGAAAATTCACCGTGTCCCCTTCAAACTCGGTGTGCATGTAGTCAAGACTTTGAGGATGCTAAATTGCGGACGGATTTTTGATATCTCGAACGGTTTGGCTGTGGCGAGGAATCGAATTTATGGCGAGAAAAGAGAAACACGGAAGTGGAATAACTTCTGCATACATTAACTGATCTTGATGAAACTTCAGCAGTGTGTTCGTGGTAAGAGGCCGATCAGATGGATGTAGCTATTGTGAGTCAAAGTTATAGCGCCACCAACTGGCAGCAGGAAGTGTGTCACTTTCAACATGCTTTTGACAAAAGTGGGGGGGTTAGTTTTAACTACAGTAAAGAAAAAATAGTTTGTATATTGTTCTCATCAAGCCGGACAACTTTCTAATTTACATTCAATAGCTCTGGGCATCAGGAAGTCAGATATTTTGGTCTGAATGTGAATTTTTTTGCAAAATCAGCCTCTGAATTTTTAGCCACTCCTCTTAAACTATTTATTTTATTCGTACCAAACTTTTTCAACATGATGAAACTACATTAAATATGCTAAATTGTGAATGGATAATAAATATCTCAAACGGTTTTGCTATGGCGAGGGATTAAATAATGTCCAAAAAGGAAACACTAAAAATCTTCTAAAAATGTAATTATATACCATTTATTTCTATATAAAAGTATACAAATATCACAACTAAACCCATTTTATTCTGTTTTTGCAATTCAAGAAGAATGAAAAAGTTAAAACAGGCTATTTAGTGCTATTTGGTTCAACAAAAAAGCAAACATAGGGCTATACTGCCCTCTTGTGTCCAAAAGGACATCAAAAAAGTATATAAAACTTTTTACCAGGTAGGCCAATATTGTATTTAAATATACATGTATTAGGTATGTGTCTGAGGATATTTTCCCACCGGTTAATCGACGTGTGACACGAGTGGGTGCTTTTAAATCGCTAATATAATAGTGTAAGAAAAATAATGATAATGTTGCACACACAAATCACACACATGTGGGAAAGAATGATGCTTTTAAACAACACTAAACCGCCATTAGGTGTCGCCAGGCATCCATCTTAATAAGCGAGTCATTGATTCATTCGTTCAAACGATTTGTTCGAATGAGTCGATCATGATTAAGACAGATGTTTATGGATTGATCATTCAATCTTTGAGTCAACCAATTCGTTAAAAATGCTGAATCGTTCAGTTATGAGAAAACACGTGATGCGTGATGGTTCTGCCGTGATCTTTGTTTAACTATTTTCGCTGCTGAAACAGAACAAAAACAGTCAACATTGCATCTAAAATGTAAGTGACTTAATTGTAACTGTTTATTAACCTGTTGTATGAAATCTAGGGGTGGGAGAAAAAAATTATTCTTAGATGCATCGCGATGCGGACGTGGACGATTCTGAATCGATTCACAAATGTCAAAAAATCGATTCTCTAAAAAAATTTTTTCTAATAACGTAATATTGACGGAAGGCAAAAGGCGGAACTCTAAGCGGACGTGCGTGCAGTCTGTGGCGCGCACATAACAGAGAAGTTTCTTCTGCTCACCAAGGCTGCATTTATTTGATTAAAAATACAAACAAAAACAGTAATATTGTAAAATAGTATTCCAATTTAAAACAGCTGCTTTCTATTTTAATATATTTTAAACTGTTATTTATTCCTGTGATCAAAGCTGAGTTTTCAGCATCATTACTCCAGTCGTCACTGTCACATGATCCTTCAGAAATTATTCTAATATGATGATTGATACTCAAGAAACATTCATTATTATTTTAAATGTCGAAAACAGTTGTGTACAGTCTTTGATGAATAGAAAGTTCAAAAGAACAGCATTTATCTGAAATCTAAAGCTTTTGTAACGTTAAACACTACCGTTCAGAAGTTTGGGGTCAGTAATAATTTTAATTTTAATTTTGGGGGAAAGAAATAAAATAAATCAATACTTTTATTCATCGAGAATGAGTTAAACTGATCAAAAGTTACAGTACAGACATTTATAATGTTAAAAAAAATTATATTTGAAATAAATGCTGTTCTTTTGAACTTTATATTCATCAACGCATTTTGAAAAAAAATCTATACACAACTGTTTTCAACATTGAAAATAATAATTAATATTTATTGACCATCAATCATCATATTAGAATGATTTCTGAAGGATCATGTGACACTGAAGACGGGAGTAATGATGCTGAAAACTCAGCTTTGATCACATAAATTAATTACAGTGTAAAATATTTTAAAATAGAAAACAGCTGTTTTAAATTGGAATAATATTTCACAATATTACTGTTTTTGTTTGTATTTTTAATCAAATAAATGCAGCCTTGGTGAGCAGAAGAGACTTCTCCTAAAAACATTAAAAATCTTCCTGACCCCAAACTTTTGAACGGTATATACACATATATATATATATATATATATATATATATATATATATATATATATATATATATACATATATAAATACATATATATATATATATATATGTTTGTATAATATATATATATATATATATATATATATATATATATATATATATATATATATATATATATAAATATAGCTGCGAGCAGCGATGGAGGGCCAAAGCCGGCGGTACCGCCACCCCGGTGCCTACACTAAGGCACCAGGGTGGCGGTGCCACCGGCTTGGGCCCGCAATCGCTGCTCGCAGCTATATATATATTTTTTTTCTATTATTTTTCTTTCGCCTTTTGCCACTTTTGGGGCCCTTAACATGCTCAAAAACTCTTGAATTTTTGCACACGGGTCAGAACCCGCGGCCATCAGGGCCGGACTGAAGCTGGTACCCGGGCGTGGCAGGGGGGCTCGACAGCGCCCCCTGGAATGGTGTCCGAAAACTTGGTCAATAAATCAAACACACTTGCATGTAATAATATGAAACTCAGTACACATATAGATCTCATCGGGCTGAACAACTTTCGTGCTCTAAGTTTTACAAAAGCCCAACAGGAAGTCAACTATTATGGGTTGTTTGAAAAACGCATCCTCTGGAATTTGAAATACTCCTCCTAGAAAATTCGTCCAATCGCCTCCAAACTCGGTCAGCATGAAGTCAAGACATTGAGGATGAAAAATTGCCAGGGGATTTTTGATATCTCGAACGGTTTGGCCGTGGCGAGGAAACGAATTTATGGCGAATAAGGGACACAGGAAGTGTGTTATAACTTCTGCATACATTAACTGATCTTGATTAAACTTCAGCAGTGTGTTCGTTGTAAGAGGCCGATCACATTGATGTGACTATTGTGAGTCAAAGTTATAGCGCCACCAACTGGCAGCAGGAAGTGTGTCACTTTCAAAATGCTTTGAAATCACTCTCTTATTTTTACCCGATTTGCTTCAAAATTTATGTGTATAATGTAGACACACGGCAGATGTAGACCTGTGAAAGGATTATTGATATCTTAGATACTGTTGCCATGGCAACACATCAAACTTTAATATTCTTTTTTGATGTTTTTGAGACTCTTAGCATGCTTGAAATTGGATGAAACTCGACAGACACATCACATTTATTAGCCAGGAGACATGTGCAAAGTTTCAGAAACGGGTGTGGTGGAATGGCTCAGTAGCGCCACCTTTAGTCAAAAATGGGGGCTTAGTTTTTCCTAGAATCACAAAACTTGGTACGTATATTGTTCTCATCAAGCCGGACAACTTTCTAATTTATACTCCTTAGCTCCGACCAACAGAAAGTCAGATATTTTGGTTTGAAAGAGGATTTTCTCCCTCTCTCTCTGCCTCTAGCCTACGTCTCTGTGTGTGTGTGTGTAGGGGGGTGGGGGTGGGGGATTTGTCTATTCCATTTAATCTTAGTTTTTCAAGGTTTCAGGGGCTTTTGGGGTCCTTAACATGCTCAAAAACTCTTGAAACTTTGCACACAGTTCAGAACCCACGGCCATCAGTGCCGGGCTGAAGCTGGTAACCGGGCGTGGCAGGGGGGCTCAACAGCGCCCCCTTGAACACGGTCTGAAAACTTGGTCCATATATCAAACACACTTGCATGAATTAATATGAAACTCGGTACACATATAGATCTCATCGGGCCGAACAACTTCCGCACTCTAAGTTATTAGCTCCGTCCAACAGGAAGTCAGCTATTATGTGTTGTTTGGCGAACGTTTGCTATGGAATTTGAAACACTCCTCCTAGAAAATTCATTAAATCGCCACCAAACTCTGTGTGCATGAAGTCAAGACATTGAGGATTCTAAATTGCGGACGGATTTTTGATATCTCGAACGGTTTGGCCGTGGCGTGGAAACGCATTTATGGCGAGAAAAGAGAAACACGAAGTGGTATAACTTCTGCATACATTAACTGATCTTGATGAAACTTCAGCAGTGTGTTGGTGGTAAGAGGCCGATCAGATGGATGTAACTATTGTGAGTCAAAGTTATAGCGCCACCAACTGGTAGCAGGAAGTGTGTCACTTTCAAAATGTTTTTGACAAAAGTGGGGGGGTTAGGTTTACCCACAATTATAAAAATCAGTAAGTATATTGGTCTCATCGAGTCGGACAACTTTCTAATTTACAATCATTAGCTCTGACCAAGAGGAAGTCAGATATTTTGGTTTGAATGTGGATTTATTTGCAAATTCAGCCTCTGCATTTTTACCCACTCCTGCTAAGTGGTTTATTTTATTCACACCAAACTTTTTCAACATGATGAAAATACATTAAAGATGCTAAATTGTGAACGGATATTGAATATCTCAAACGGTTTTGCTATGGCGAGGGATTAAAGTAATGTCAAAAAAGGAATCAGAAAACGTCTCAGATCTTCTAAAAATTTAATTATACACTATTTATTTTTATATAAAATTATACAAATATCAGATCTAAACCCAGTTTTGGGTTTATTCAGTTTTTTTTTAATTCAAGAATTATGTACAAGTTTAAAAACAGCCAGAATGAGCTATTTAGTAAAAAGAAAAAAGTCATACAAAGGGCTATACTGCCCTCTTGTGTTCAAAATCAGGTAGGCCCATTGTATATTGTATTTATATATAAATATATTAGCGATGTGACTGAGAATTTTTTCCCACTGGTTAATCGATGTGTGACAGCGCGGTGGGGGCTTTTAAATCGCTACCTTAAAAGCGAAAGTGAAATATTGACGTCCAGTAGGAATGAACTAAAAAACATTCACTCTGTTCTGCTCGTTCCTCGCTGTAGACACATATTGCCCATGCAGCCGTGAGCATTTTAGTTTCATTTTAAAAATGGCGCCATTTCGGGGGTGGGATTGCTTGAATGTTTTTTTACAAAAGCACAATGTTGTGTTTTATTGTGAGTGTACATAAATATAAGTAAACACATTGCAATTTAAATGATGTCCTGTAAGAATAAAATTACGGAGTAGCCTATATTTTTATGTTTCCACTGTTCGATCGTGCCCGCGCCACACACACACACACACACAAACACAACAACAACATATTGTGCATTCCAGCATTGCAATCTTGACATCGCAGCCTGTTCATTATAGCCTTAATAAAATATAATAATAAAATAGTCAACCTAACATATAAAAATTACACTGCTCTGTTTAAATAGACAGTAGTACAATTCATACTATTCACAGAAATCACTGCTCAACTGTGATGTTTCCAAGCACATTTTTGTGCATGTGAAGAGCATGTGAAGTTTTCCCTTCAATATTGGAACGTGAGTGAAGTACAAAGCCTATAATAAACAATAGTTTAGCATCCAAAAAAAAAAAAAAATATATATATATAAAAAAAACATTAAGGGACAAGACAGAGAATATTACTTGTCTGATATATATATATATATATATATATATATATATATATATATATATATATATATATATATATATATTAGGGATGCACCGATGTGAAAATTGTGGCCGATACCGATAACCGATATTAATATTGTTTTTATGGCCGATACCGATATTTACCGATGTCGATATCTCTGTATAGAAAACAAATTTTAATGATTATCAAATAAAGAGCTTTTTTCCAAAACACTTTTTTTTTTTTACTTTAGAAATGACTGATATTGGGCACCTTTACCTGTATGCAAAATATGTCACACATACGACGCACATGCATTAGGCTATATTGCATTGCATATAATGTGTGCTGGTCAACTTGTCTAAAATTAAGAAACCCTTAGAAAACAGGAAAAAAAAAAAAACAGGAACATTTTGTACAATTAAGATAGGCTACTTAATTTATTATTCCAATATCCAAATATGATACTAAATACCACAGGGAATAGGGCTTCTATTTGTGACGTGCTGTCTTTGCCTTTGAACATTGCACATTTTAAACAGCACACGCATTAGCTGAATAAATGTTAGCCAATACAAAGATATTTATAGAAAACAGTTGACAATGAATAGACAGGAGTCCAATAATAGCATAAGAAGCACTTATTCTAAAAATAATAACAAGTAGGCTATAAGACGAATCCGACATATGGGCTGTGTTAACAGTAAAACGTCGTCATTTAACGAATTTTAAAAACACGGATGGATAATACAAAATGCTTTCTGACATTTTGATAGAAAAAAAAAAGCAAGAACAAAATTTAAACTTAGCCCGTCAATTTTTCATTTTACAATTATCTTCTCTCTCTGTGTGTGCGCGTCCGTGTTTGTGAGGGAGAGCTCGCGCAGCACTGATACAACGGTAGCCTACTTTTTAATCCATAAGTAACGAACGCGCTAGTTTTCATACAAAATAAATATGTAACATAATTAGGTAGGCTACTTTAGTTATTATTAACACAATAACGTAACACATGAAGGCTACGTTTCTCAACACTGAGAATGAATAAATAAACGCCTGTTTCTCCACTCGTGCTTATCAGTAATCCACAAATCACTCGCGCTGTCACTTTTGAGAAAAATCAAATTCGAACGGGTATCAAATATCATGCAATATATTCAAATATCTACAAGTCAAAAAAAAACGATCAATCAAAAATGTGTCATGAAGAGGGAAAAAACATAACTGCGTTAACAATGTTAGGCTACTGACGGGACAGTTCTCTGTTACGCACGTCCGAAAGACCGCTTTAAAACTTTCACAGAGACCTCAAACAGAAAGCACAAAGCCTGTCTTTAAATTTGATTTCGTTTTGTATTAATTGTATCTTCATTTTGATCAATGTTTCATCCAAAATAAATAAGAAGTAAATATTAGAAAATATTTAATCAGGACATGCAAGGCGACGGCGCGTGAACTGGAGCGCGTCTCAAATGAACCGAAACTTACCTGCCTCACAGTGTATTAACACATATATAGAAAGCTTGAAACATCTATTTTTAAACAGAACACTTCAAAACGAAAGAAAACAGACTGCTTATGTCATCTGAATCAAATGTGCATTTCTATCAGGCGGTTCACTACTGCTCGGTCTCGCGTCAGCATGTCAACTTCATCTTCAACTTCACACGTCAAATATCGGCCTGTTCACATCGGCCATTTTTTGACATCGGAACGATACCGATGTGTAAAAAAAATGACCATATCGGCCGATATTATATCGGCGGCCGATATATCGTGCACCCCTAATATATATATATTTTTTTTTTTTGTTGTTACATATATATATATATATATATATATATATATATATATATTGTTGCATTATTTATATATATATATATATATATATATATATATAAATATAGCTGCGAGCAGCGATGGAGGGCCAAAGCCGGCGGTACCGCCATCCCCGGTGCCTTTAGGTAACTAAAGGCACCGGGGTTGCGGTGCCACCGGCTTGGGCCCGTAATCGCTGCTCGCAGCTATATTTATTATTATTATTATTATTTTGTCAACCTTTCGGGCACTTTTGGGGCCCTTAACATGCTCGAAAACTCTTGAAATTTTGCACACAGGTCAGAACCCGCGGCCATCAGGGACGGGCTGAAGCTGGTACCCGGGCGTGGCAGGGGGGCTCAACAGCGCCCCCTTGAAAGGGGTCCCAAAACTTGGTCCATAGATCAAACACGCTTGCATGAATTAATATGAAACTCGGTACACATATAGATCTCATCGGGCCGAACAACTTTCCCCCCGTCAAGTTTTACGCCAGCCCAACAGGAAGTCGGCTATTATGGGTTGTTTGGAAAACGCTTGCTGTGGAATGCGAAGTACTCCTCCTAGAGAATTCATCCAATCCCCACCAAACTCGGTGTGCATGAAGTCAAGACATTGAGGATTCTAAATTGCGGACGGATTTTTGATATCTCGAACGGTTTGGCCGTGGCGAGGAAACGAAATTATGGCGAGAAAAGAGAAACACAAAGTGGTATAACTTCTGCATACATTAACTGATCTTCATGAAACTTCACCAGTGTGTTCGTGGTAAGAGGCCGATCAGATGGATGTAACTATTGTGAGCCAAAGTTATAGCGCCACCAACTGGCAGCAGGAAGTGTGTCACTTTCAACATGCTTTTGACAAAAGTGGGGGGGTTAGTTTTACCAACAGTTCCAAAAATCATATAGGTCTCATCGAGTCAGACAACTTTCTAATTTACAGTTATTAGCTCAGAGCAAAAGGAAGTCAGATATTTTGGTTTGAATGTGGATTTTTTGGATATTTCAGACTCTGAGTTTTTAGCTACTCTTCCTAACTGGTTTATTTTATTCACACCAAACTTTTTCAAAATGATGAAAATACATTAAAGATGCTAAATTGTGAACGAATATTAAACATCTCAAACGGTTTTGCTATAGTGAGGGACTTAAGTAATGTACAAAAAGGAAACTAAAAGCCTCATCTTCTAAAAATTTAATTAAAAAACATTTATTTCTATATAAAAGTATACAAATATCACAACTAAACCAATTTTATTCTTTTTTTTTTTTCAATTTAATAATTATTTATAAGTTTAAAAATAGTAATTGTACTATTTAGTCCCATAAAAGTCAAGTCATACATAGGGCTATACTGTCCTCTTGTGTTCAAAATCAGGTAGGCCTATTGTATCTACATAAAAATATACTAGGTTTGTGACGGTGAGAATATTTTACCACTGGTTAATCTATGTGTGACACCGCTGGGGGCTTTTGAATCGCCAACTTAAAAATGAAAGTAAAATATGCTCGTCCGCACTGACACTGATAGTGGTTGAGCGAGCTTTTCAAATGAATTCCTATGGAAGTAGGAATTAACTGAAAAACGTTCACTCTGTTCTGCTCGTTCCTCGCCGTGGATGCGCACCGTTATGAATGCCCGTGCAGCCATGAGCATTTTAGTTTAATTTTAAAATGAGCGCCTTTCGGGGGGTGGATTGCTTGAAATTATTTTACAAAAGCACAATGTTGTGTTTTATTGCGACTGTACACAAATATAAGTTAACACTTTGCAGTTTGAATGTCGTCCTGTATAATGACGGAGTATGTTTTTATGTGTCCACTGTTCAATCGCGCCCACGCCACACACACACACACACACACACACACACACACACGGTTTACTATCTTTGTGGGGACTCTCCATAGACTTAATGGTTTTATACTGTACAAACTGTATATTCTATCTCCTCACACTAACCCTACCCCTAAACCTACCTATCCCAGAAAACTTTCTGCATTTTTATATTTCCAAAAAAACTCATTCTGTATGATTTATAAGCTTGTTTACCCATGGGGACCTCTATTTAGGTCCCCACTGTGACATGAGTCCCTATGAGTCTGTGTGCATTCAGGTTGAAGTCCCCACCGGGATAGAAAAACATGAACACACATATACACACACACACACACACACACACACACACACACACACACACACACACACACACACACACACACACAAACACACATTCCAGCATTGCAATCTTGACATCGCAGCCTGTTCATTATAGCCTTGATAAAATATAATAATAAAATATTTAACATAACATATATAAATTACACTGCTCTAAATAGTCAGTAGAACAATTCGTTCATTCACAGTAAGCACCGCACCACTGTGATGTTTCAAGCACATTTTTGCGCGTGTGAAGAGGATGATTTTTTCCGTCGATATTGGAACACGAGTGAAGAACAAAGCCTACAATAAAGAATAGTTTAGCATCCAAATACATCGCAAATGCTGAAACATTTTGATTCTAATGAGAGGGTTACGTGAGCCAAACAGTGCTTACTTTCGTTTTTATTTTTACATTAAATTTAAAAGATTTGTTGTGGAATATTTTGAGTGTATCATAAAATCAGAATAAGGTAATAAGGTTTCTGTCTTATATATATATATATATATATATATATATATATATATATATATATATAAATATAGCTGCGAGCAGAGATGAAGGGCCAAAGCCGGTGGCACCGCCACCCCGGTGCCTTTAGGTAACTAAAGGCAACAGGGTTGCGGTGCCACCGGCTTGGGCCCGTAATCGCTGCTCGCAGCTATATTTATTATTATTATTATTATTGTTGTTGTTCAAGGGTTCGGGGGCTTTTGGGGCCTTTAACGTGCTCAAAAACTCATGAAACTTTGCACACAGGTCAGAACCTGCGGCCATTAGGGCCGGGCTGAAGCTGGTACCCGGGCGTGGCAGGGGGGCTCAACAGCGCCCCCTGGAACAGAATCCGAACACTTGTCCATAAATCAAACACACTTGCATGTAATAATATGAAACTCGGAACAGATATAGATCTCATCGGGCCGAACAACTTTCGTGCTCTAAGTTTTACGCCAGCCCAACAGGAAGTCGGCTATTATGGGTTGTTTGGAAACGCATGCTGTGGAATTTAATGTACTCCTCCTAGGGAATTCATCCAATCGGCTCCTAACTCGGTCAGCATGAAGTCAAGACATTGAGGATGCTAAATTGCGGACAGATTTTTGATATCTCGAACGGTTTGGCCGTGGCGAGGAAACGAATTTATGGCGAATAATGGAAACAGGAAGTGTGTTATAACTTCTGCATACATTAACTGATCTTGATTAAACTTCAGCAGTGTGTTCGTTGTAAGAGGCCGATCACATGGATGTGACTATTGTGAGTCAAAGTTATAGCGCCACCAACTGGCAGCAGGAAGTGTGTCACTTTCAAAATGCTTTGAAATCACCCTCTTATTTTTACCCGATTTGCTTCAAACTTTATGTGTATAATGTAAACACATGGCAGATGTAGACCTGTGAAAGGATTTTTGATACCTTTAATACTGTTGCCATGGCAACGCATCAAACATCAATATTCTTTTTTGATGCTTTTGAGACTCTTAGCATGCTTGAAATTGCATGAAACTCGACAGACACATTACATTTATTACCTAGTAGACATGTGCAAAGTTTCAGAAACGGGCGTGGTGAGGGGCTCAGTAGCGCCACCTTTAGTCATATGTGGGGGGTTAGTTTTATCAACAGCAACAAAACTTGGTATGTGTATTGTTCTCATCAAGACGGACAACTTTCTAATTGACATTAACCATCTCCGACCAACAGGAAGAGAGATATTTTGGTTTGAATGTGGATTTTCTGAAGAATTTTCTCTCCCTCTCTCTGTGTCTGTGTGTGTGTGAGGGGAGGGGGGGGGATTTGACTATTGCTTTTATATTGTTAATCAAGGTTTCAGGGGCTTTTGGGGTCCTTAACGTGCTCAAAAACTCTTGAAACTTTGCACACAGGTCAGAACCCACGGCCATCAGGGCCGGGCTGAAGCTGGTACCCGGGCGTGGCTGGGGGGCTCAACAGCGCCCCCTTGAACGGGGTTCTAAAACTTGGTCCATATATCAAACACGCTTGCATGAATTAATATGAAACTCGGTACACATATAGATCTCATCGTGCCGGACAACTTTCCCCAGGTCAAGTTTTACGCCAGCCCAACAGGAAGTCGGCTATTATGGGTTGTTTGGAAAACGCTTGCTGTGGAATGTGAAATACTCCTCCTAGAAAATTCACCGTGTCCTCTCCAAACTCGGTGTGCATGTAGTCAAGACTTTGAGGCTGCTAAATTGCGGACGGATTTTTGATATCTCGAATGGTTTGGCCGTGGCGAGGAATCGAATTTATGGCGAGAAAAGAGAAACACGAAGTGGAATAACTTCTGCATACATTAACTGATCTTGATGAAACTTCAGCAGTGTGTTCGTGGTAAGAGGCCGATCAGATGGATGTAGCTATTGTGATTCAAAGTTATAGCGCCACCAACTGGCAGCAGGAAGTCTGTCACTTTCAACATGCTTTTGACAAAAGTGGGGGGGTTAGTTTTAACTACAGTAAAAAAAACTCAGTTCATATATTGATCTCATCGACCCGGACAACTTTCTAATTTAAAGTCATTAGCTCTGACCATCAGGAAGTCAGATATTTTGGTCTGAATGTGGATTTTTTTGCAAAATCAGCCTCTGAATTTTTAGCCACCTTTATCTAAGTGGTTTATTTTATTCCCACCAAACTTTTTCAACATGATAAAAATATATTAATGATGCTAAATTGTGAACGGATAATAAATATCTCAAACGGTTTTGCTATGGCGAGGGATTAAAATATTGTCTAAAAAGGAAACACTAAAAGGCTCATATATTCTAAAAATGTAATTATACACCATTTATTACTATATAAAAGTATACAAATATCAGAACTTAACTCATTTTATTCTTTTTTTTCAATTTAAGAATGAAGTTTAAGTTTAAAAACTGCCAGAATGGTTGTTTAGTCTAAACAATAAATAAATAAAGTCAAACATAGTGCTATACTGCCCTCTTGTGTTCAAAATCAGGTAGGCCTATTATATCTATATAAAAATATACTAGGTATGTGACGGTGAGAATATTTTACCACCGGTTAACTGACGTGTGACACCGCTGGGGGCTTTTTAATCGCTAACTTAAAAACGAAAGTAAAATATGTTCGTCCGCACGGACATTGATAATGGTGCGGAGCAGAGCGAGCGTTTTCAATAAATTCCTATGGAAGGAGGAATGACCTAAAAAACGTTGACTCTGTTCTGCTCGTTCCTCGCTGAGGACGCGCACCATTATGAATGCCTGTGCAGCCGTGAGCATTTTAGTTTCATTTTCGGGGCGGATTGCTTGAATGTATTTTAAAAAAGCACAATGTTGTGTTTTATTGCTACTGTACAAAAATATAAGTTAACACTTTGCAGTTTGAATGATGTTCTGAACAAAATGACAGAGTATGTTTTTATGTGTCCACTGTTCAATCGCGCCCTCGTTTTAGTGATTCCCAAGTTATTTTTTCATTTAATTTTTTTCATTGTTCTAATCAGGTCAGGCAAGTAAAATTATCCGTGTCTTATCCCTTACATTTTTATATAATATATATACACTACTGTTCAAAAATTTTGCGTCAGTAAGATTTTTAAGCGAAGTTTCTTCTGCTCACCAAGGCTGCATTTATTTGATTAAAAATACAAACAAAAACAGTAATATTGTAAAATAGTATTCCAATTTAAAACAGCTGCTTTCTATTTTAATATATTTTAAACTGTTATTTATTCCTGTGATCAAAGCTGAGTTTTCAGCATCATTACTCCAGTCGTCACTGTCACATGATCCTTCAGAAATTATTCTAATATGATGATTGATGCTCAAGAAACATTCATTATTATTTTAAATGTCGAAAACAGTTGTGTACAGTCTTTGATGAATAGAAAGTTCAAAAGAACAGCATTTATCTGAAATCTAAAGCTTTTGTAACATTAAACACTACCGTTCAGAAGTTTGGGGTCAGTAATAATTTTAATTTTAATTTTGGGGGAAAGAAATAAAATAAATCAATACTTTTATTCAACGAGAATGAGTTAAACTGATCAAAAGTTACAGTACAGACATTTAGAATGTTAAAAAAAATTCTATTTGAAATAAATGCTGTTCTTTTGAACTTTACATTCATCAACGCATTTTGAAAAAAAATCTGTACACAACTGTTTTCAACATTGAAAATAATAATTAATATTTATTGACCATCAATCATCATATTAGAATGATTTCTGAAGGATCATGTGACACTGAAGACGGGAGTAATGATGCTGAAAACTCAGCTTTGATCACATAAATTAATTACAGTGTAAAATATTTTAAAATAGAAAACAGCTGTTTTAAATTGGAATAATATTTCACAATATAACTGTTTTTGTTTGTATTTTTAATCAAATAAATGCAGCCTTGGTGAGCAGAAGAGACTTCTCCTAAAAACATTAAAAATCTTCCTAATCCCAAACTTTTGAACGGTATATATATATATATATATATATATATATATATATATATATATATATATATATATATATATATATAGCTGCGAGCAGCGATGGAGGGCCAAAGCCGGCGGTACCGCCACCCCGGTGCCTACACTAAGGCACCAGGGTGGCGGTGCCACCGGCTTGGGCCCGCAATCGCTGCTCGCAGCTATATATATATATATATATATATATATATATATTTATTATTATTTTTTTCTACTTCTCTGGCACTTTTGGGGCCCTTAACATGCTCAAAAACTCTTGAAATTTTGCACACACGTCAGAACCTGCGGCCATCAGGGCCGGACTGAAGCTGGTACCCGGGCGTGGAACGGGGGCTCGACAGCGCCCCCTGGAATGGTGTCTGAAAAATTGGTCCATAAATCAAACACGCTTGCATGTAATAATATGAATCTCAGTACACATATAGATCTCATCGGGCCGAACAACTTTCGTGCTCTAAGTTTTACACCAGCCCAACAGGAAGTCGGTTATTATACGTTGTTTGGAAAATGCATACAATGGAATGTGAAATACTCCTCCTAGGGAATTCATCCGATCGCCACCAAACTAGGTGTGAATGAAGTCAAGACATTGAGGATGCTAAATTGCGAACGGATTTTTGATATCTCGAACGGTTTGGCCGTGGCGATGAAACGAATTTATGGCGAATAATGGGACACAGAAAGTGTGTTATAACTTCTGCATACATTAACTGATCTTGATGAAACTTCAGCAGTGTGTTCGTTGTAAGAGGCCGAACACAAGGATGTGACTATTGTGAGTCAAAGTTATAGCGCCACCAACTGGCAGCAGGAAGTGTGTCACTTTCAAAATGCTTTGAAATCACACTCTTATTTTTACCCGATTTGCTTCAAACTTTATGTGTATAATGTAGACACACGGCAGATGTAGACCTGTGAAAGGATTATTGATATCTTAGATACTGTTGCCATGGCAACGCATCAAACTTTATTATTCTTTTTTGATGCTTTTGAGACTCTTAACATACTTGAAATTGCATGAAACTCGACAGACACATCACACTTATTAGCCAGTAGACATGTGCAAAGTTTCAAAAACGGGCGTGGTGGAATGGCTCAGTAGCGCCACCTTTAGTCAAAAATGGGGGCTTAGTTTTTCCTAGAATCACAAAAATCGGTATGTATATTGTTCTCATCGAGCCGGACAACTTTCTAATTTACACTTAATAGCTCAAAGCAACAGAAAGTCAGATATTTTGGTTTGAATGTGATTTTTTTGGAGAATTTTCTCTCTCTCTCTGTCTCTGAGTGTGTGAGGGGTGGGGGTGATTTGTCAGTTGAGTGAGATTTTACTTTTTCATTTGTTTTTCAAGGTTTCTGGGGCTTTTGGGTCCCTAAACGTGCTCGAAAACTCTTGAAACTTTGCACACAGGTCAGAACCCGCGGCTATCAGGGCGGGGCTGAATCTGGTACCCGGGCGTGGCAGGGGGGCTCGACAGCGCCCCCTTGAACGGGGTTCTAAAACTTGGTCCATATATCAAACACGCTTGCATGAATTAATTTGAAACTCGGTACACATATAGATCTCATCGGGCCGAACAACTTTCGTGCTCTAAGTTTTACACCAGCCCAACAGGAAGTCGGCTATTATGGGTTGTTTGGAAAACACTTGCTGTGGAATGTGAAATACTCCTCCTAGAAAATTCACCGTGTCCCCTCCAAACTCGGTGTGCATGTAGTCAAGACTTTAAGGATGCTAAATTGCGGACGGATTTTTGATATCTCGAACGGTTTGGCCGTGGCGAGGAATCGAATTTATGGCGAGAAAAGAGAAACACGAAGTGGAATAACTTCTGCATACATTAACTGATCTTGATGAAACTTCAGCAGTGTGTTCGTGGTAAGAGGCCGATCAGATGTATGTAGCTATTGTGATTCAAAGTTATAGCGCCACTAACTGGCAGCAGGAAGTGTGTCACTTTCAACATGCTTTTGACAAAAGTGGGGGGGTTAGTTTTAACTACAGTAAAAAAAACTCAGTTCATATATTGATCTCATCGACCCGGACAACTTTCTAATTTAAAGTCATTAGCTCTGACCATCAGGAAGTCAGATATTTTGGTCTGAATGTGGATTTTTTTGCAAAATCAGCCTCTGAATTTTTAGCCACCTTTATCTAAGTGGTTTATTTTATTCACACCAAACTTTTTCAACATGATAAAAATATATTAATGATGCTAAATTGTGAACGGATAATAAATATCTCAAACGGTTTTGCTATGGCGAGGGATTAAAGTATTGTCTAAAAAGGAAACACTAAAAGGTTCATATATTCTAAAAATTTAATTATAAACCATTTATTACTATATAAAAGTATACAAATATCAGAACTTAACTCATTTTATTCTTTTTTTTTCAATTTAAGAATGAAGTTTAAGTTTAAAAACTGCCAGAATGGTTGTTTAGTCTAAACAGTAAATAAATAAAGTCAAACATAGTGCTATACTGCCCTCTTGTGTTCAAAATCAGGTAGGCCTATTATATCTATATAAAAATATACTAGGTATGTGACGGTAAGAATATTTTACCACCGGTTAACTGACGTGTGACACCGCTGGGGGCTTTTTAATCGCTAACTTAAAAACGAAAGTAAAATATGTTCGTCCGCACGGACATTGATAATGGTGCGGAGCAGAGCGAGCATTTTCAATAAATTCCTATGGAAGGAGGAATGACCTAAAAAACGTTGACTCTGTTCTGCTCGTTCCTCGTTGAGGACGCGCACCATTATGAATGCCTGTGCAGCCGTGAGCATTTTAGTTTCATTTTCGGGGAGGATTGCTTGAATGTATTTAAAAAAGCACAATGTTGTGTTTTATTGCTACTGTACAAAAATATAAGTTAACACTTTGCAGTTTGAATGATGTTCTGAACAAAATGACAGAGTATGTTTTTATGTGTCCACTGTTTAATCGCGCCCTGGTTTTAGAGATTCCCAAGTTATTTTTTCATTTAAGTTTTTTCATTGTTCTAATCAGGTCAGGCAAGTAAAACTATCTGTGTCTTATCCATTACATTTTTATATAATATATATACACTACTGTTCAAAAATTTGGGGTCAGTAAGATTTTTAAGCGAGGTTTCTTCTGCTCACCAAGGCTGCATTTATTTGATTAAAAATACAAACAAAAACAGTAATATTGTAAAATAGTATTCCAATTTAAAACAGCTGCTTTCTATTTTAATATATTTTAAACTGTTATTTATTCCTGTGATCAAAGCTGAGTTTTCAGCATCATTACTCCAGTCGTCACTGTCACATGATCCTTCAGAAATTATTCTAATATGATGATTGATGCTCAAGAAACATTCATTATTATTTTAAATGTCGAAAACAGTTGTGTACAGTCTTTGATGAATAGAAAGTTCAAAAGAACAGCATTTATCTGAAATCTAAAGCTTTTGTAACATTAAACACTACCGTTCAGAAGTTTGGGGTCAGTAATAATTTTAATTTTATTTTTGGGGGAAAGAAATAAAATAAATCAATACTTTTATTAATCGAGAATGCATTTTGAAAAAAAATCTGTACACAACTGTTTTCAACATTGAAAATAATAATTAATAATTATTGACCATCAATCATCATATTCGAATGATTTCTGAAGGATCATGTGACACTGAAGATGGGAGTAATGATGCTGAAAACCCAGCTTTGATCACATAAATTAATTACAGTGTAAAATATTTTAAAATAGAAAACAGCTGTTTTAAATTGGATTAATATTTCACAATATTACTGTTTTTGTTTGTATTTTGTATCAAATAAATGCAGCCTTGGTGAGCAGAAGAGACTTCTCCTAAAAACATTAAAAATCTTCCTGACCCCAAACTTTTGAACGGTATATATATATATATATATATATATATATATGTATGTATTTATATTTATGTATGTATTTATATATATATATATATATATATAAATATAGCTGCGAGCAGCGATGGAGGGCCAAAGCCGGCGGTACCGCCACCCCGGTGCCTTTGGGTAACTAAAGGCACCGGGGTTGCGGTGCCACCGGCTTGGGCCCGTAATCGCTGCTCGCAGCTATATTATTATTATTCTTCTCCGCATTGAATTGCATTTTTGAGGGCCTAAACATGCGCGAAAACTCACGAAACTTTGCACACGCGTCAGAACTGGCGAAAATTTACATCTGATATAGGTTTCAGAATTGGACGGGGCAAAATGGCTCGATAGCGCCACCTATAAAAGTTCAACGGAGTGCGCCTCCCGCAACGTTCAACGTACGTGCACGAAATTCGGTACATACGTGTAATGACCTAATACCTACAAAAAAGTCTCTTGGAGCATAGCCCTAAACACAACAGGAAGTCAGCCATTTTGAACTTCCTCTCAGATTTTTGTGCAGTTTTTGCCATTTTCAGGCCTCGTACTTTAACGAACTCCTCCTACAGTTTTAATCTGATCATCTTCAAATTTGGTGAGTGTAATCTTAAGGCCTTTGCGACGTTAAATTGCGAAGATCTTGAGTTTTCGTCGAAGGGCGGGTCCTCGGCGGCCTTACAAATTTCGATGTTTCGCCATGAAACAGGAAGTTGCTGTAACTCAGGCATGGAATGTCCAATCTGCCCCAAACTTCACACGTTTGATAAGAGTTCTGTCCTGAACACATGGCCATGCTCATATTCAGTTATAGTCATAGCGCCACCTGCTGGCAACAGGAAGTGACATGTTTAACACTGTTATGGACTCCTAATAACATATAAAAAAGTGCCAGCAAGTGCTAAACATGCTAACAACATACTAGAAGCATGCTAAAACATGCTAGCAAACTCTTAGCTAAGTGCTAAAGCATGCTATTATTGCAATTAAATAGGAATTTGCTGTAACTCAGGCATGGAATGTCCAATCTGCCCCAAACTTCACACTTTTGATAAGCGTTCTGTCCTGAACACATCTACATGATAATATTCAGTTATAGTAATAGCGCCACCTACTGGCAACAGGAAGTGTCATGTTTAACACGTTGATGCCATTCTAGCAACATGTTAAAAATGCCATTGAGGTCTAAACATGCTAGAAACATGTTAAAACATGCTAGCTAATGTTAAAACATGCTAGCAATACTTAGCTAAGTGGTAAAGCATGCTAATTCAATGAAACAGGATGTTGTTGTTACTCAAGAAGGCAATGTCCAATATGCGCCAAACTTCACACTTTTAATAAACGTTCTGTCCTGAACACATGACCATGCTCATATTCAGTTACAGTCATAGTGCCACCTGCTGGCAACAGGAAGTGACATGTTAAACACTGTTGTGGACATATAAAAACATATAAAAAAAGTGCCAGCAAGTGCTAAACATGCTAACAACATACTAGAAACATGCTAGCAAACACTTAGCTAAGTGCTAAAGCATGCTATTGCTGCAATTAAATAGGAATTTGCTGTAACACAGGCATGGAATGTCCAATCTGCCCCAAATTTCACACGTTTGATAAGAGTCATGGCCTGAACACATCTACATGAGAATATTCAGTTATAGTAATAGCGCCACCTGCTGTCAACAGGAAGTGACATGTTTAACACTGTTGTGGTCTCCTAATAACATATATAAAAGAGCCAGCAAGTGCTAAACAGGTTAGCAACATACTAGAAACATGCTAGCAAACACTTAGCTAAGTGATAAAGCATGCTATTACTGCAATTAAATAGGAATTTGCTGTAACTCAGGCATGGAACGTCCAATCTGCCCCAAACTTCACATGTTTGATAAGAATCATGGCCTGAACGCATGCCTATGCTCAAATTCAGTTATAGTAATAGCGCCACCTACTGGCAACAGGAAGTGACATGTTTAACACGTTGATGCCGTTCTAGCAACATGTTAAAAATGCCATTGAGTTCTAAACATGCTAGAAACATATTAAAACATGCTAGCAATACTTAGCTAAGTGCTAAAGCATGCTAATTCAATGAAACAGGACTTTGTTGTTACTCAAGAAGGCAATGTACAATCTACCCCAAACGTCACACGTTTGATAAGAGTTATCTCTTGAACACATGTCCATGCTCATATTTAGTTATAGTCATAGCGCCACCTGCTGGCAACAGGAAGTGACGTTTAACACTGTTCTTGACTCCTAATAACATATAAAAAAATGCCAGTAGGTGCTAAACATCCTACCAACATACTAGAGACATGCTAAAACATAATAGCAAACACTTAGCTAAGTGCTAAAGAATGATATTACTGCAATTAAATATGAATTTGCTGTAACTCAGGCATGGAATGTCCAATCTGCCCCAAACTTCACACTTTTGATAAGCGTTCTGTCCTGAACACATGACCATGCTTATATTCAGTTACAGTCATAGCGCCACCTGCTGGCAACAGGAAGTGACATGTTTAACACTGTTGTGGACTCCTAATAACATATAAAAAAGTGCCAGCAAGTGTTAAACATGCTAACAACATACTAGAAACATGCTAAAACATGCTAGCAAACTCTTAGCCAAGTGCTAAAGCATGCTATTATTGCAATTAAATAGGAATTTGCTGTAACTCAGGCATGGAATGTCCAATCTGCCCCAAACTTCACACTTTTGATAAGAGTCATGGCCTGAACACATCTACATGAGAATGTTCAGTTATAGTAATAGCGCCACCAACTGGCAACAGGAAGTGACATGTTTAACACGTTGATGCCGTTCTAGCAACATGTTAAAACATGCTAACAATGCTTAGCTAAGTTCTAAAGAATGCTAATTCAATGAAACATGACTTTGTTGTTACTCAAGAAGGCAATGTCCAATTTGCACCAAACTTCACACGTTTGATAAGAGTTCTGTCCTGAACACACATCCATGCTCATATTCAGTTATAGTCATAACGCCACCTACTGGCAACAGAAACTGACATGGTTAACACAGTAATGCAGTACTAACCACATAATTATTGTGTACTAAGCATGCTAGAAACAGACTGAATATGCTAGCAACACTTAGCTGAGTCATGAAGCATGCTATTATCACCATTATACAAAACATTTTGTAACTGACTTTGACATACTCTTACTATATATACCTCCTTAAATGTACATTTCCCAACCATGCTCTGCCTTCCTAAAGCCACCGAGTGTTGATGGCACGGGTGCGAGGGCCCTTTCATCGCTGCTTGCAGCTTTAATTAGGGCCCGAGCACCGATGGTGTGAGGACCCTCTTGGAATTGCTCTGTTTATTATTAGGGCCCGAGCACCGATGGTGTGAGGACCCTCTTGGAATTGCTCTGTTTATTATTATTATTATTATTCTTCTCCGCATTGAATTGCATTTTTGAGGGCCTAAACATGCGCGAAAACTCACGAAACTTTGCACACGCGTCAGAACTGGCGAAAATTTACATCTGATATAGGTTTCAGAATTGGACGGGGCAAAATGGCTCGATAGCGCCACCTATAAAAGTTCAACGGAGTGCGCCTCCTGCAACGTTCCACGTACGTGCACGAAATTCGGTACATACGTGTAATGACCTAATACCTACAAAAAAGTCTCTTGGAGCATAGCCCTAAACACAACAGGAAGTCAGCCATTTTGAACTTCCTCTCAGATTTTTGTGCAGTTTTTGCCATTTTCAGGCCTCGTACTTTAACGAACTCCTCCTACAGTTTTAATCTGATCATCTTCAAATTTGGTGAGTGTAATCTTAAGGCCTTTGCGACGTTAAATTGCGAAGATCTTGAGTTTTCGTCGAAGGGCGGGTCCTCGGCGGCCTTACAAATTTCGATGTTTCGCCATGAAACAGGAAGTTGCTGTAACTCAGGCATGGAATGTCCAATCTCCCCCAAACTTCACACGTTTGATAAAAGTTCTGTCCTGAACACATGGCCATGCTCATATTCAGTTATAGTCATAGCGCCACCTGCTGGCAACAGGAAGTGACATGTTTAACACTGTTATGGACTCCTAATAACATATAAAAAAGTGCCAGCAAGTGCGAAACATGCTAACAACATACTAGAAGCATGCTAAAACATGCTAGCAAACTCTTAGCTAAGTGCTAAAGCATGCTATTATTGCAATTAAATAGGAATTTGCTGTAACTCAGGCATGGAATGTCCAATCTGCCCCAAACTTCACACTTTTGATAAGCGTTCTGTCCTGAACACATCTACATGATAATATTCAGTTATAGTAATAGCGCCACCTACTGGCAACAGGAAGTGTCATGTTTAACACGTTGATGCCATTCTAGCAACATGTTAAAAATGCCATTGAGGTCTAAACATGCTAGAAACATGTTAAAACATGCTAGCAATACTTAGCTAAGTGCTAAAGCATGCTAATTCAATGAAACAGGATGTTGTTGTTACTCAAGAAGGCAATGTCCAATATGCGCCAAACTTCACACTTTTAATAAACGTTCTGTCCTGAACACATGACCATGCTCATATTCAGTTACAGTCATAGTGCCACCTGCTGGCAACAGGAAGTGACATGTTAAACACTGTTGTGGACATATAAAAACATATAAAAAAAGTGCCAGCAAGTGCTAAACATGCTAACAACATACTAGAAACATGCTAAAACATGCTAGCAAACACTTAGCTAAGTGCTAAAGCATGCTATTGCTGCAATTAAATAGGAATTTGCTGTAACACAGGCATGGAATGTCCAATCTGCCCCAAACTTCACACGTTTGATAAGAGTCATGGCCTGAACACATCTACATGAGAATATTCAGTTATAGTAATAGCGCCACCTGCTGTCAACAGGAAGTGACATGTTTAACACTGTTGTGGTCTCCTAATAACATATATAAAAGAGCCAGCAAGTGCTAAACAGGTTAGCAACATACTAGAAACATGCTAGCAAACACTTAGCTAAGTGATAAAGCATGCTATTACTGCAATTAAATAGGAATTTGCTGTAACTCAGGCATGGAACGTCCAATCTGCCCCAAACTTCACATGTTTGATAAGAATCATGGCCTGAACGCATGCCTATGCTCAAATTCAGTTATAGTAATAGCGCCACCTACTGGCAACAGGAAGTGACATGTTTAACACGTTGATGCCGTTCTAGCAACATGTTAAAAATGCCATTGAGTTCTAAACATGCTAGAAACATATTAAAACATGCTAGCAATACTTAGCTAAGTGCTAAAGCATGCTAATTCAATGAAACAGGACTTTGTTGTTACTCAAGAAGGCAATGTACAATCTACCCCAAACGTCACACGTTTGATAAGAGTTATCTCTTGAACACATGTCCATGCTCATATTTAGTTATAGTCATAGCGCCACCTGCTGGCAACAGGAAGTGACGTTTAACACTGTTCTTGACTCCTAATAACATATAAAAAAATGCCAGTAGGTGCTAAACATCCTACCAACATACTAGAGACATGCTAAAACATAATAGCAAACACTTAGCTAAGTGCTAAAGAATGATATTACTGCAATTAAATATGAATTTGCTGTAACTCAGGCATGGAATGTCCAATCTGCCCCAAACTTCACACTTTTGATAAGCGTTCTGTCCTGAACACATGACCATGCTTATATTCAGTTACAGTCATAGCGCCACCTGCTGGCAACAGGAAGTGACATGTTTAACACTGTTGTGGACTCCTAATAACATATAAAAAAGTGCCAGCAAGTGTTAAACATGCTAACAACATACTAGAAACATGCTAAAACATGCTAGCAAACTCTTAGCCAAGTGCTAAAGCATGCTATTATTGCAATTAAATAGGAATTTGCTGTAACTCAGGCATGGAATGTCCAATCTGCCCCAAACTTCACACTTTTGATAAGAGTCATGGCCTGAACACATCTACATGAGAATGTTCAGTTATAGTAATAGCGCCACCAACTGGTAACAGGAAGTGACATGTTTAACACGTTGATGCCGTTCTAGCAACATGTTAAAACATGCTAACAATGCTTAGCTAAGTTCTAAAGAATGCTAATTCAATGAAACATGACTTTGTTGTTACTCAAGAAGGCAATGTCCAATTTGCACCAAACTTCACATGTTTGATAAGAGTTCTGTCCTGAACACACATCCATGCTCATATTCAGTTATAGTCATAACGCCACCTACTGGCAACAGAAACTGACATGGTTAACACAGTAATGCAGTACTAACCACATAATTATTGTGTACTAAGCATGCTAGAAACAGACTGAACATGAAAGCAACACTTAGCTGAGTCATGAAGCATGCTATTATCACCATTATACAAAACATTTTGTAACTGACTTTGACATACTCTTACTATATATACCTCCTTAAATGTACATTTCCCAACCATGCTCTGCCTTCCTAAAGCCACCGAGTGTTGATGGCACGGGTGCGAGGGCCCTTTCATCGCTGCTTGCAGCTTTAATTATTATTATTATTCTTCTCCGCATTGAATTGCATTTTTGAGGGCCTAAACATGCGCGAAAACTCACGAAACTTTGCACACGCGTCAGAACTGGCGAAAATTTACATCTGATATAGGTTTCAGAATTGGACGGGGCAAAATGGCTCGATAGCGCCACCTATAAAAGTTCAACGGAGTGCGCCTCCTGCAACGTTCCACGTACGTGCACGAAATTCGGTACATACGTGTAATGACCTAATACCTACAAAAAAGTCTCTTGGAGCATAGCCCTAAACACAACAGGAAGTCAGCCATTTTGAACTTCCTCTCAGATTTTTGTGCAGTTTTTGCCATTTTCAGGCCTCGTACTTTAACGAACTCCTCCTACAGTTTTAATCTGATCATCTTCAAATTTGGTGAGTGTAATCTTAAGGCCTTTGCGACGTTAAATTGCGAAGATCTTGAGTTTTCGTCGAAGGGCGGGTCCTCGGCGGCCTTACAAATTTCGATGTTTCGCCATGAAACAGGAAGTTGCTGTAACTCAGGCATGGAATGTCCAATCTCCCCCAAACTTCACACGTTTGATAAGAGTTCTGTCCTGAACACATGGCCATGCTCATATTCAGTTATAGTCATAGCGCCACCTGCTGGCAACAGGAAGTGACATGTTTAACACTGTTATGGACTCCTAATAACATATAAAAAAGTGCCAGCAAGTGCGAAACATGCTAACAACATACTAGAAGCATGCTAAAACATGCTAGCAAACTCTTAGCTAAGTGCTAAAGCATGCTATTATTGCAATTAAATAGGAATTTGCTGTAACTCAGGCATGGAATGTCCAATCTGCCCCAAACTTCACACTTTTGATAAGCGTTCTGTCCTGAACACATCTACATGATAATATTCAGTTATAGTAATAGCGCCACCTACTGGCAACAGGAAGTGTCATGTTTAACACGTTGATGCCATTCTAGCAACATGTTAAAAATGCCATTGAGGTCTAAACATGCTAGAAACATGTTAAAACATGCTAGCAATACTTAGCTAAGTGCTAAAGCATGCTAATTCAATGAAACAGGATGTTGTTGTTACTCAAGAAGGCAATGTCCAATATGCGCCAAACTTCACACTTTTAATAAACGTTCTGTCCTGAACACATGACCATGCTCATATTCAGTTACAGTCATAGTGCCACCTGCTGGCAACAGGAAGTGACATGTTAAACACTGTTGTGGACATATAAAAACATATAAAAAAAGTGCCAGCAAGTGCTAAACATGCTAACAACATACTAGAAACATGCTAAAACATGCTAGCAAACACTTAGCTAAGTGCTAAAGCATGCTATTGCTGCAATTAAATAGGAATTTGCTGTAACACAGGCATGGAATGTCCAATCTGCCCCAAACTTCACACGTTTGATAAGAGTCATGGCCTGAACACATCTACATGAGAATATTCAGTTATAGTAATAGCGCCACCTGCTGTCAACAGGAAGTGACATGTTTAACACTGTTGTGGTCTCCTAATAACATATATAAAAGAGCCAGCAAGTGCTAAACAGGTTAGCAACATACTAGAAACATGCTAGCAAACACTTAGCTAAGTGATAAAGCATGCTATTACTGCAATTAAATAGGAATTTGCTGTAACTCAGGCATGGAACGTCCAATCTGCCCCAAACTTCACATGTTTGATAAGAATCATGGCCTGAACGCATGCCTATGCTCAAATTCAGTTATAGTAATAGCGCCACCTACTGGCAACAGGAAGTGACATGTTTAACACGTTGATGCCGTTCTAGCAACATGTTAAAAATGCCATTGAGTTCTAAACATGCTAGAAACATATTAAAACATGCTAGCAATACTTAGCTAAGTGCTAAAGCATGCTAATTCAATGAAACAGGACTTTGTTGTTACTCAAGAAGGCAATGTACAATCTACCCCAAACGTCACACGTTTGATAAGAGTTATCTCTTGAACACATGTCCATGCTCATATTTAGTTATAGTCATAGCGCCACCTGCTGGCAACAGGAAGTGACGTTTAACACTGTTCTTGACTCCTAATAACATATAAAAAAATGCCAGTAGGTGCTAAACATCCTACCAACATACTAGAGACATGCTAAAACATAATAGCAAACACTTAGCTAAGTGCTAAAGAATGATATTACTGCAATTAAATATGAATTTGCTGTAACTCAGGCATGGAATGTCCAATCTGCCCCAAACTTCACACTTTTGATAAGCGTTCTGTCCTGAACACATGACCATGCTTATATTCAGTTACAGTCATAGCGCCACCTGCTGGCAACAGGAAGTGACATGTTTAACACTGTTGTGGACTCCTAATAACATATAAAAAAGTGCCAGCAAGTGTTAAACATGCTAACAACATACTAGAAACATGCTAAAACATGCTAGCAAACTCTTAGCCAAGTGCTAAAGCATGCTATTATTGCAATTAAATAGGAATTTGCTGTAACTCAGGCATGGAATGTCCAATCTGCCCCAAACTTCACACTTTTGATAAGAGTCATGGCCTGAACACATCTACATGAGAATGTTCAGTTATAGTAATAGCGCCACCAACTGGTAACAGGAAGTGACATGTTTAACACGTTGATGCCGTTCTAGCAACATGTTAAAACATGCTAACAATGCTTAGCTAAGTTCTAAAGAATGCTAATTCAATGAAACATGACTTTGTTGTTACTCAAGAAGGCAATGTCCAATTTGCACCAAACTTCACATGTTTGATAAGAGTTCTGTCCTGAACACACATCCATGCTCATATTCAGTTATAGTCATAACGCCACCTACTGGCAACAGAAACTGACATGGTTAACACAGTAATGCAGTACTAACCACATAATTATTGTGTACTAAGCATGCTAGAAACAGACTGAACATGAAAGCAACACTTAGCTGAGTCATGAAGCATGCTATTATCACCATTATACAAAACATTTTGTAACTGACTTTGACATACTCTTACTATATATACCTCCTTAAATGTACATTTCCCAACCATGCTCTGCCTTCCTAAAGCCACCGAGTGTTGATGGCACGGGTGCGAGGGCCCTTTCATCGCTGCTTGCAGCTTTAATTATTATTATTATTCTTCTCCGCATTGAATTGCATTTTTGAGGGCCTAAACATGCGCGAAAACTCACGAAACTTTGCACACGCGTCAGAACTGGCGAAAATTTACATCTGATATAGGTTTCAGAATTGGACGGGGCAAAATGGCTCGATAGCGCCACCTATAAAAGTTCAACGGAGTGCGCCTCCTGCAACGTTCCACGTACGTGCACGAAATTCGGTACATACGTGTAATGACCTAATACCTACAAAAAAGTCTCTTGGAGCATAGCCCTAAACACAACAGGAAGTCAGCCATTTTGAACTTCCTCTCAGATTTTTGTGCAGTTTTTGCCATTTTCAGGCCTCGTACTTTAACGAACTCCTCCTACAGTTTTAATCTGATCATCTTCAAATTTGGTGAGTGTAATCTTAAGGCCTTTGCGACGTTAAATTGCGAAGATCTTGAGTTTTCGTCGAAGGGCGGGTCCTCGGCGGCCTTACAAATTTCGATGTTTCGCCATGAAACAGGAAGTTGCTGTAACTCAGGCATGGAATGTCCAATCTCCCCCAAACTTCACACGTTTGATAAGAGTTCTGTCCTGAACACATGGCCATGCTCATATTCAGTTATAGTCATAGCGCCACCTGCTGGCAACAGGAAGTGACATGTTTAACACTGTTATGGACTCCTAATAACATATAAAAAAGTGCCAGCAAGTGCGAAACATGCTAACAACATACTAGAAGCATGCTAAAACATGCTAGCAAACTCTTAGCTAAGTGCTAAAGCATGCTATTATTGCAATTAAATAGGAATTTGCTGTAACTCAGGCATGGAATGTCCAATCTGCCCCAAACTTCACACTTTTGATAAGCGTTCTGTCCTGAACACATCTACATGATAATATTCAGTTATAGTAATAGCGCCACCTACTGGCAACAGGAAGTGTCATGTTTAACACGTTGATGCCATTCTAGCAACATGTTAAAAATGCCATTGAGGTCTAAACATGCTAGAAACATGTTAAAACATGCTAGCAATACTTAGCTAAGTGCTAAAGCATGCTAATTCAATGAAACAGGATGTTGTTGTTACTCAAGAAGGCAATGTCCAATATGCGCCAAACTTCACACTTTTAATAAACGTTCTGTCCTGAACACATGACCATGCTCATATTCAGTTACAGTCATAGTGCCACCTGCTGGCAACAGGAAGTGACATGTTAAACACTGTTGTGGACATATAAAAACATATAAAAAAAGTGCCAGCAAGTGCTAAACATGCTAACAACATACTAGAAACATGCTAAAACATGCTAGCAAACACTTAGCTAAGTGCTAAAGCATGCTATTGCTGCAATTAAATAGGAATTTGCTGTAACACAGGCATGGAATGTCCAATCTGCCCCAAACTTCACACGTTTGATAAGAGTCATGGCCTGAACACATCTACATGAGAATATTCAGTTATAGTAATAGCGCCACCTGCTGTCAACAGGAAGTGACATGTTTAACACTGTTGTGGTCTCCTAATAACATATATAAAAGAGCCAGCAAGTGCTAAACAGGTTAGCAACATACTAGAAACATGCTAGCAAACACTTAGCTAAGTGATAAAGCATGCTATTACTGCAATTAAATAGGAATTTGCTGTAACTCAGGCATGGAACGTCCAATCTGCCCCAAACTTCACATGTTTGATAAGAATCATGGCCTGAACGCATGCCTATGCTCAAATTCAGTTATAGTAATAGCGCCACCTACTGGCAACAGGAAGTGACATGTTTAACACGTTGATGCCGTTCTAGCAACATGTTAAAAATGCCATTGAGTTCTAAACATGCTAGAAACATATTAAAACATGCTAGCAATACTTAGCTAAGTGCTAAAGCATGCTAATTCAATGAAACAGGACTTTGTTGTTACTCAAGAAGGCAATGTACAATCTACCCCAAACGTCACACGTTTGATAAGAGTTATCTCTTGAACACATGTCCATGCTCATATTTAGTTATAGTCATAGCGCCACCTGCTGGCAACAGGAAGTGACGTTTAACACTGTTCTTGACTCCTAATAACATATAAAAAAATGCCAGTAGGTGCTAAACATCCTACCAACATACTAGAGACATGCTAAAACATAATAGCAAACACTTAGCTAAGTGCTAAAGAATGATATTACTGCAATTAAATATGAATTTGCTGTAACTCAGGCATGGAATGTCCAATCTGCCCCAAACTTCACACTTTTGATAAGCGTTCTGTCCTGAACACATGACCATGCTTATATTCAGTTACAGTCATAGCGCCACCTGCTGGCAACAGGAAGTGACATGTTTAACACTGTTGTGGACTCCTAATAACATATAAAAAAGTGCCAGCAAGTGTTAAACATGCTAACAACATACTAGAAACATGCTAAAACATGCTAGCAAACTCTTAGCCAAGTGCTAAAGCATGCTATTATTGCAATTAAATAGGAATTTGCTGTAACTCAGGCATGGAATGTCCAATCTGCCCCAAACTTCACACTTTTGATAAGAGTCATGGCCTGAACACATCTACATGAGAATGTTCAGTTATAGTAATAGCGCCACCAACTGGCAACAGGAAGTGACATGTTTAACACGTTGATGCCGTTCTAGCAACATGTTAAAACATGCTAACAATGCTTAGCTAAGTTCTAAAGAATGCTAATTCAATGAAACATGACTTTGTTGTTACTCAAGAAGGCAATGTCCAATTTGCACCAAACTTCACATGTTTGATAAGAGTTCTGTCCTGAACACACATCCATGCTCATATTCAGTTATAGTCATAACGCCACCTACTGGCAACAGAAACTGACATGGTTAACACAGTAATGCAGTACTAACCACATAATTATTGTGTACTAAGCATGCTAGAAACAGACTGAACATGCTAGCAACACTTAGCTGAGTCATGAAGCATGCTATTATCACCATTATACAAAACATTTTGTAACTGACTTTGACATACTCTTACTATATATACCTCCTTAAATGTACATTTCCCAACCATGCTCTGCCTTCCTAAAGCCACCGAGTGTTGATGGCACGGGTGCGAGGGCCCTTTCATCGCTGCTTGCAGCTTTAATTAGGGCCCGAGCACCGATGGTGTGAGGACCCTCTTGGAATTGCTCTGTTTATTAGGGCCCGAGCACCGATGGTGTGAGGACCCTCTTGGAATTGCTCTGTTTATTATTATTATTATTATTCTTCTCCGCATTGAATTGCATTTTTGAGGGCCTAAACATGCGCGAAAACTCACGAAACTTTGCACACGCGTCAGAACTGGCGAAAATTTACATCTGATATAGGTTTCAGAATTGGACGGGGCAAAATGGCTCGATAGCGCCACCTATAAAAGTTCAACGGAGTGCGCCTCCTGCAACGTTCCACGTACGTGCACGAAATTCGGTACATACGTGTAATGACCTAATACCTACAAAAAAGTCTCTTGGAGCATAGCCCTAAACACAACAGGAAGTCAGCCATTTTGAACTTCCTCTCAGATTTTTGTGCAGTTTTTGCCATTTTCAGGCCTCGTACTTTAACGAACTCCTCCTACAGTTTTAATCTGATCATCTTCAAATTTGGTGAGTGTAATCTTAAGGCCTTTGCGACGTTAAATTGCGAAGATCTTGAGTTTTCGTCGAAGGGCGGGTCCTCGGCGGCCTTACAAATTTCGATGTTTCGCCATGAAACAGGAAGTTGCTGTAACTCAGGCATGGAATGTCCAATCTCCCCCAAACTTCACACGTTTGATAAGAGTTCTGTCCTGAACACATGGCCATGCTCATATTCAGTTATAGTCATAGCGCCACCTGCTGGCAACAGGAAGTGACATGTTTAACACTGTTATGGACTCCTAATAACATATAAAAAAGTGCCAGCAAGTGCGAAACATGCTAACAACATACTAGAAGCATGCTAAAACATGCTAGCAAACTCTTAGCTAAGTGCTAAAGCATGCTATTATTGCAATTAAATAGGAATTTGCTGTAACTCAGGCATGGAATGTCCAATCTGCCCCAAACTTCACACTTTTGATAAGCGTTCTGTCCTGAACACATCTACATGATAATATTCAGTTATAGTAATAGCGCCACCTACTGGCAACAGGAAGTGTCATGTTTAACACGTTGATGCCATTCTAGCAACATGTTAAAAATGCCATTGAGGTCTAAACATGCTAGAAACATGTTAAAACATGCTAGCAATACTTAGCTAAGTGCTAAAGCATGCTAATTCAATGAAACAGGATGTTGTTGTTACTCAAGAAGGCAACGTCCAATATGCGCCAAACTTCACACTTTTAATAAACGTTCTGTCCTGAACACATGACCATGCTCATATTCAGTTACAGTCATAGTGCCACCTGCTGGCAACAGGAAGTGACATGTTAAACACTGTTGTGGACATATAAAAACATATAAAAAAAGTGCCAGCAAGTGCTAAACATGCTAACAACATACTAGAAACATGCTAAAACATGCTAGCAAACACTTAGCTAAGTGCTAAAGCATGCTATTGCTGCAATTAAATAGGAATTTGCTGTAACACAGGCATGGAATGTCCAATCTGCCCCAAACTTCACACGTTTGATAAGAGTCATGGCCTGAACACATCTACATGAGAATATTCAGTTATAGTAATAGCGCCACCTGCTGTCAACAGGAAGTGACATGTTTAACACTGTTGTGGTCTCCTAATAACATATATAAAAGAGCCAGCAAGTGCTAAACAGGTTAGCAACATACTAGAAACATGCTAGCAAACACTTAGCTAAGTGATAAAGCATGCTATTACTGCAATTAAATAGGAATTTGCTGTAACTCAGGCATGGAACGTCCAATCTGCCCCAAACTTCACATGTTTGATAAGAATCATGGCCTGAACGCATGCCTATGCTCAAATTCAGTTATAGTAATAGCGCCACCTACTGGCAACAGGAAGTGACATGTTTAACACGTTGATGCCGTTCTAGCAACACGTTAAAAATGCCATTGAGTTCTAAACATGCTAGAAACATATTAAAACATGCTAGCAATACTTAGCTAAGTGCTAAAGCATGCTAATTCAATGAAACAGGACTTTGTTGTTACTCAAGAAGGCAATGTACAATCTACCCCAAACGTCACACGTTTGATAAGAGTTATCTCTTGAACACATGTCCATGCTCATATTTAGTTATAGTCATAGCGCCACCTGCTGGCAACAGGAAGTGACGTTTAACACTGTTCTTGACTCCTAATAACATATAAAAAAATGCCAGTAGGTGCTAAACATCCTACCAACATACTAGAGACATGCTAAAACATAATAGCAAACACTTAGCTAAGTGCTAAAGAATGATATTACTGCAATTAAATATGAATTTGCTGTAACTCAGGCATGGAATGTCCAATCTGCCCCAAACTTCACACTTTTGATAAGCGTTCTGTCCTGAACACATGACCATGCTTATATTCAGTTACAGTCATAGCGCCACCTGCTGGCAACAGGAAGTGACATGTTTAACACTGTTGTGGACTCCTAATAACATATAAAAAAGTGCCAGCAAGTGTTAAACATGCTAACAACATACTAGAAACATGCTAAAACATGCTAGCAAACTCTTAGCCAAGTGCTAAAGCATGCTATTATTGCAATTAAATAGGAATTTGCTGTAACTCAGGCATGGAATGTCCAATCTGCCCCAAACTTCACACTTTTGATAAGAGTCATGGCCTGAACACATCTACATGAGAATGTTCAGTTATAGTAATAGCGCCACCAACTGGCAACAGGAAGTGACATGTTTAACACGTTGATGCCGTTCTAGCAACATGTTAAAACATGCTAACAATGCTTAGCTAAGTTCTAAAGAATGCTAATTCAATGAAACATGACTTTGTTGTTACTCAAGAAGGCAATGTCCAATTTGCACCAAACTTCACATGTTTGATAAGAGTTCTGTCCTGAACACACATCCATGCTCATATTCAGTTATAGTCATAACGCCACCTACTGGCAACAGAAACTGACATGGTTAACACAGTAATGCAGTACTAACCACATAATTATTGTGTACTAAGCATGCTAGAAACAGACTGAACATGCTAGCAACACTTAGCTGAGTCATGAAGCATGCTATTATCACCATTATACAAAACATTTTGTAACTGACTTTGACATACTCTTACTATATATACCTCCTTAAATGTACATTTCCCAACCATGCTCTGCCTTCCTAAAGCCACCGAGTGTTGATGGCACGGGTGCGAGGGCCCTTTCATCGCTGCTTGCAGCTTTAATTATTATTATTATTCTTCTTCTTCTTCTTCTCCGCATTTAATTGCATTTTTGAGGGCCTAAACATGCTCGAAAACTCACGAAACTTTGCACACGCGTCAGAACTGGCGAAAATTTACATCTGATATAGGTTTCAGAATTGGACGGGGCAAAATGGCTCGATAGCGCCACCTATAAAAGTTCAACGGAGTGCGCCTCCCGCAACGTTCCACGTACGTGCACGAAATTCGGTACATACATGTAATGACCTAATACCTACAAAAAAGTCTCTTGGAGCATAGCCCTAAACACAACAGGAAGTCAGCCATTTTGAACTTCCTCTCAGATTTTTGTGCAGTTTTTGCCATTTTCAGGCCTCGTACTTTAACGAACTCCTCCTACAGTTTTAATCTGATCATCTTCAAATTTGGTGAGTGTAATCTTAAGGCCTTTGCGACGTTAAATTGCGAAGATCTTGAGTTTTCGTCAAAGGGCGGGTCCTCGGCGGCCTGACAAATTTCGATGTTTCGCCATGAAACAGGAAGTTGCTGTAACTCAGGCATGGAATGTCCAATCTGCCCCAAACTTCACACTTTTGATAAGCGTTCTGTCCTGAACACATGACCATGCTCATATTCAGTTACAGTCATAGTGCCACCTGCTGGCAACAGGAAGTGACATGTTAAACACTGTTGTGGACATATAAAAACATATAAAAAAAGTGCCAGCAAGTGCTAAACATGCTAACAACATACTAGAAACATGCTAAAACATGCTAGCAAACACTTAGCTAAGTGCTAAAGCATGCTATTGCTGCAATTAAATAGGAATTTGCTGTAACACAGGCATGGAATGTCCAATCTGCCCCAAACTTCACACGTTTGATAAGAGTCATGGCCTGAACACATCTACATGAGAATATTCAGTTATAGTAATAGCGCCACCTGCTGTCAACAGGAAGTGACATGTTTAACACTGTTGTGGTCTCCTAATAACATATATAAAAGAGCCAGCAAGTGCTAAACAGGTTAGCAACATACTAGAAACATGCTAGCAAACACTTAGCTAAGTGATAAAGCATGCTATTACTGCAATTAAATAGGAATTTGCTGTAACTCAGGCATGGAACGTCCAATCTGCCCCAAACTTCACATGTTTGATAAGAATCATGGCCTGAACGCATGCCTATGCTCAAATTCAGTTATAGTAATAGCGCCACCTACTGGCAACAGGAAGTGACATGTTTAACACGTTGATGCCGTTCTAGCAACACGTTAAAAATGCCATTGAGTTCTAAACATGCTAGAAACATATTAAAACATGCTAGCAATACTTAGCTAAGTGCTAAAGCATGCTAATTCAATGAAACAGGACTTTGTTGTTACTCAAGAAGGCAATGTACAATCTACCCCAAACGTCACACGTTTGATAAGAGTTATCTCTTGAACACATGTCCATGCTCATATTTAGTTATAGTCATAGCGCCACCTGCTGGCAACAGGAAGTGACGTTTAACACTGTTCTTGACTCCTAATAACATATAAAAAAATGCCAGTAGGTGCTAAACATCCTACCAACATACTAGAGACATGCTAAAACATAATAGCAAACACTTAGCTAAGTGCTAAAGAATGATATTACTGCAATTAAATATGAATTTGCTGTAACTCAGGCATGGAATGTCCAATCTGCCCCAAACTTCACACTTTTGATAAGCGTTCTGTCCTGAACACATGACCATGCTTATATTCAGTTACAGTCATAGCGCCACCTGCTGGCAACAGGAAGTGACATGTTTAACACTGTTGTGGACTCCTAATAACATATAAAAAAGTGCCAGCAAGTGTTAAACATGCTAACAACATACTAGAAACATGCTAAAACATGCTAGCAAACTCTTAGCCAAGTGCTAAAGCATGCTATTATTGCAATTAAATAGGAATTTGCTGTAACTCAGGCATGGAATGTCCAATCTGCCCCAAACTTCACACTTTTGATAAGAGTCATGGCCTGAACACATCTACATGAGAATGTTCAGTTATAGTAATAGCGCCACCAACTGGCAACAGGAAGTGACATGTTTAACACGTTGATGCCGTTCTAGCAACATGTTAAAACATGCTAACAATGCTTAGCTAAGTTCTAAAGAATGCTAATTCAATGAAACATGACTTTGTTGTTACTCAAGAAGGCAATGTCCAATTTGCACCAAACTTCACATGTTTGATAAGAGTTCTGTCCTGAACACACATCCATGCTCATATTCAGTTATAGTCATAACGCCACCTACTGGCAACAGAAACTGACATGGTTAACACAGTAATGCAGTACTAACCACATAATTATTGTGTACTAAGCATGCTAGAAACAGACTGAACATGCTAGCAACACTTAGCTGAGTCATGAAGCATGCTATTATCACCATTATACAAAACATTTTGTAACTGACTTTGACATACTCTTACTATATATACCTCCTTAAATGTACATTTCCCAACCATGCTCTGCCTTCCTAAAGCCACCGAGTGTTGATGGCACGGGTGCGAGGGCCCTTTCATCGCTGCTTGCAGCTTTAATTATTATTATTATTCTTCTTCTTCTTCTTCTCCGCATTTAATTGCATTTTTGAGGGCCTAAACATGCTCGAAAACTCACGAAACTTTGCACACGCGTCAGAACTGGCGAAAATTTACATCTGATATAGGTTTCAGAATTGGACGGGGCAAAATGGCTCGATAGCGCCACCTATAAAAGTTCAACGGAGTGCGCCTCCCGCAACGTTCCACGTACGTGCACGAAATTCGGTACATACATGTAATGACCTAATACCTACAAAAAAGTCTCTTGGAGCATAGCCCTAAACACAACAGGAAGTCAGCCATTTTGAACTTCCTCTCAGATTTTTGTGCAGTTTTTGCCATTTTCAGGCCTCGTACTTTAACGAACTCCTCCTACAGTTTTAATCTGATCATCTTCAAATTTGGTGAGTGTAATCTTAAGGCCTTTGCGACGTTAAATTGCGAAGATCTTGAGTTTTCGTCAAAGGGCGGGTCCTCGGCGGCCTGACAAATTTCGATGTTTCGCCATGAAACAGGAAGTTGCTGTAACTCAGGCATGGAATGTCCAATCTGCCCCAAACTTCACACTTTTGATAAGCGTTCTGTCCTGAACACATGACCATGCTCATATTCAGTTACAGTCATAGCGCCACCTGCTGGCAACAGGAAGTGACATGTTTAACACTGATATGGACTCCTAATAACATATAAAAAAGTGCCAGCAAGTGCTAAACATGCTAACAACATAATAGAAGCATGCTAAAACATGCTAGCAAACTCTTAGCTAAGTGCTAAAGCATGCTATTATTGCAATTAAATAGGAATTTGCTGTAACTCAGGCATGGAATGTCCAATCTGCCCCAAACTTCACACTTTTGATAAGCGTTCTGTCCTGAACACATCTACATGAGAAAATTCAGTTATAGTAATAGCGCCACCTACTGGTAACAGGAAGTGACATGTTTAACACTCTTGTGGTCTCCTAATAACATATAAAAAAGAGCCAACAAGTGCTAAACAGGTTAGCAACATACTAGAAACATGCTAGCAAACACTTAGCTAAGTGCTAAAGCATGCTATTACTGCAATTAAATAGGAATTTGCTGTAACTCAGGCATGTAATGTCCAATCTGCCCCAAACTTCACACATTTGATAAGAATCATGGCCTGAACACATGTCTATGCTCAAATTCAGTTATAGTAATAGCACCACCTACTGGCAACAGGAAGTGACATGTTTAACACTTTGATGCCGTTCTAGCAACATGTTAAAAATGCCATTGAGTTCTATACATGCTAGAAACATGTTAAAACATGCTAGCAGTACTTAGCTAAGTGCTAAACCATGCTAATTCAATGAAACAGGACTTTGTTGTTACTCAAGAAGGCAATGTACAATCTACCCCAAACTTCACACGTTTGATAAGAGTTATCTCTTGAACACATGTCCATGCTCATATTTAGTTATAGTCATAGCGCCACCTGCTGGCAACAGGAAGTGACGTTTAACACTGTTCTTGACTCCTAATAACATATAAAAAAATGCAAGTAGGTGCTAAACATCCTACCAACATACTAGAGACTTGCTAAAACATACTAGCAAACACTTAGCTAAGTGCTAAAGAATGATATTACTGCAATTAAATATGAATTTGCTGTAACTCAGGCAAGGAATGTCCAATCTGCCCCAAACTTCACACTTTTGATAAGCGTTCTGTCCTGAACACATGATCATGCTTACAGTCATAGCGCCACCTGCTGGCAGCAGGAAGTGACATGTTTAACACTGTTATGGACTCCTAATAACATTTAAAAAAGTGCCAGCAAGTGCTAAACATGCTAACAACATACTAGAAACATGCTAAAACATGCTAGCAAACTCTTAGCTAAGTGCTAAAGCATGCTATTATTGCAATTAAATAGGAATTTGCTGTAATTCAGGCACTGAATGTCCAATCTGCCCCAAACTTCACACATTTGATAAGAATCATGGCCTGAACACATGTCTATGCTCAAATTCAGTTATAGTAATAGCGCCACCTACTGGCAACAGGAAGTGACATGTTTAACACTTTTATGCCGTTCTAGCAACATGTTAAAAATGCCATTGAGTTCTAAACATGCTAGAAACATGTTAAAACATGCTAACAATGCTTAGCTAAGTGCTAAAGAATGTTAATTCAATGAAACATGACTTTGTTGTTACTCAAGAAGGCAATGTCCAATTTGCACCAAACTTCACACGTTTGATAAGAGTTCTGTCCTGAACACACATCCATGCTTTTTTATTATTCTTCTTCTTCTTCTTCTTCTCCGCATTTAATTGCATTTTTGAGGGCCTAAACATGCGCGAAAACTCACGAAACTTTGCACACGCGTCAGAACTGGCGAAAATTTACATCTGATATAGGTTTCAGAATTGGACGGGGCAAAATGGCTCGATAGCGCCACCTATAAAAGTTCAACGGAGTGCGCCTCCCGCAACGTTCAACGTACGTGCACGAAATTCGGTACATACGTGTAATGACCTAATACCTACAAAAAAGTCTCTTGGAGCATAGCCCTAAACACAACAGGAAGTCAGCCATTTTGAACTTCCTCTCAGATTTTTGTGCAGTTTTTGCCATTTTCAGGCCTCGTACTTTAACGAACTCCTCCTACAGTTTTAATCTGATCATCTTCAAATTTGGTGAGTGTAATCTTAAGGCCTTTGCGACGTTAAATTGCGAAGATCTTGAGTTTTCGTCGAAGGGCGGGTCCTCGGCGGCCTTACAAATTTCGATGTTTCGCCATGAAACAGGAAGTTGCTGTAACTCAGGCATGGAATGTCCAATCTGCCCCAAACTTCACACGTTTGATAAGAGTTCTGTCCTGAACACATGGCCATGCTCATATTCAGTTATAGTCATAGCGCCACCTGCTGGCAACAGGAAGTGACATGTTTAACACTGTTATGGACTCCTAATAACATATAAAAAAGTGCCAGCAAGTGCTAAACATGCTAACAACATACTAGAAGCATGCTAAAACATGCTAGCAAACTCTTAGCTAAGTGCTAAAGCATGCTATTATTGCAATTAAATAGGAATTTGCTGTAACTCAGGCATGGAATGTCCAATCTGCCCCAAACTTCACACTTTTGATAAGCGTTCTGTCCTGAACACATCTCCTGAACACATGAGAATATTCAGTTATAGTAATAGCGCCACCTACTGGCAACAGGAAGTGTCATGTTTAACACGTTGATGCCATTCTAGCAACATGTTAAAAATGCCATTGAGGTCTAAACATGCTAGAAACATGTTAAAACATGCTAGCTAATGTTAAAACATGCTAGCAATACTTAGCTAAGTGGTAAAGCATGCTAATTCAATGAAACAGGATGTTGTTGTTACTCAAGAAGGCAATGTCCAATATGCGCCAAACTTCACACTTTTAATAAACGTTCTGTCCTGAACACATGACCATGCTCATATTCAGTTACAGTCATAGTGCCACCTGCTGGCAACAGGAAGTGACATGTTAAACACTGTTGTGGACATATAAAAACATATAAAAAAAGTGCCAGCAAGTGCTAAACATGCTAACAACATACTAGAAACATGCTAAAACATGCTAGCAAACACTTAGCTAAGTGCTAAAGCATGCTATTGCTGCAATTAAATAGGAATTTGCTGTAACACAGGCATGGAATGTCCAATCTGCCCCAAACTTCACACGTTTGATAAGAGTCATGGCCTGAACACATCTACATGAGAATATTCAGTTATAGTAATAGCGCCACCTGCTGTCAACAGGAAGTGACATGTTTAACACTGTTGTGGTCTCCTAATAACATATATAAAAGAGCCAGCAAGTGCTAAACAGGTTAGCAACATACTAGAAACATGCTAGCAAACACTTAGCTAAGTGATAAAGCATGCTATTACTGCAATTAAATAGGAATTTGCTGTAACTCAGGCATGGAACGTCCAATCTGCCCCAAACTTCACATGTTTGATAAGAATCATGGCCTGAACGCATGCCTATGCTCAAATTCAGTTATAGTAATAGCGCCACCTACTGGCAACAGGAAGTGACATGTTTAACACGTTGATGCCGTTCTAGCAACATGTTAAAAATGCCATTGAGTTCTAAACATGCTAGAAACATATTAAAACATGCTAGCAATACTTAGCTAAGTGCTAAAGCATGCTAATTCAATGAAACAGGACTTTGTTGTTACTCAAGAAGGCAATGTACAATCTACCCCAAACGTCACACGTTTGATAAGAGTTATCTCTTGAACACATGTCCATGCTCATATTTAGTTATAGTCATAGCGCCACCTGCTGGCAACAGGAAGTGACGTTTAACACTGTTCTTGACTCCTAATAACATATAAAAAAATGCCAGTAGGTGCTAAACATCCTACCAACATACTAGAGACATGCTAAAACATAATAGCAAACACTTAGCTAAGTGCTAAAGAATGATATTACTGCAATTAAATATGAATTTGCTGTAACTCAGGCATGGAATGTCCAATCTGCCCCAAACTTCACACTTTTGATATGCGTTCTGTCCTGAACACATGACCATGCTTATATTCAGTTACAGTCATAGCGCCACCTGCTGGCAACAGGAAGTGACATGTTTAACACTGTTGTGGACTCCTAATAACATATAAAAAAGTGCCAGCAAGTGTTAAACATGCTAACAACATACTAGAAACATGCTAAAACATGCTAGCAAACTCTTAGCCAAGTGCTAAAGCATGCTATTATTGCAATTAAATAGGAATTTGCTGTAACTCAGGCATGGAATGTCCAATCTGCCCCAAACTTCACACTTTTGATAAGAGTCATGGCCTGAACACATCTACATGAGAATGTTCAGTTATAGTAATAGCGCCACCAACTGGCAACAGGAAGTGACATGTTTAACACGTTGATGCCGTTCTAGCAACATGTTAAAACATGCTAACAATGCTTAGCTAAGTTCTAAAGAATGCTAATTCAATGAAACATGACTTTGTTGTTACTCAAGAAGGCAATGTCCAATTTGCACCAAACTTCACATGTTTGATAAGAGTTCTGTCCTGAACACACATCCATGCTCATATTCAGTTATAGTCATAACGCCACCTACTGGCAACAGAAACTGACATGGTTAACACAGTAATGCAGTACTAACCACATAATTATTGTGTACTAAGCATGCTAGAAACAGACTGAACATGCTAGCAACACTTAGCTGAGTCATGAAGCATGCTATTATCACCATTATACAAAACATTTTGTAACTGACTTTGACATACTCTTACTATATATACCTCCTTAAATGTACATTTCCCAACCATGCTCTGCCTTCCTAAAGCCACCGAGTGTTGATGGCACGGGTGCGAGGGCCCTTTCATCGCTGCTTGCAGCTTTAATTATTATTATTATTATTCTTCTCCGCATTGAATTGCATTTTTGAGGGCCTAAACATGCGCGAAAACTCACGAAACTTTGCACACGCGTCAGAACTGGCGAAAATTTACATCTGATATAGGTTTCAGAATTGGACGGGGCAAAATGGCTCGATAGCGCCACCTATAAAAGTTCAACGGAGTGCGCCTCCTGCAACGTTCCACGTACGTGCACGAAATTCGGTACATACGTGTAATGACCTAATACCTACAAAAAAGTCTCTTGGAGCATAGCCCTAAACACAACAGGAAGTCAGCCATTTTGAACTTCCTCTCAGATTTTTGTGCAGTTTTTGCCATTTTCAGGCCTCGTACTTTAACGAACTCCTCCTACAGTTTTAATCTGATCATCTTCAAATTTGGTGAGTGTAATCTTAAGGCCTTTGCGACGTTAAATTGCGAAGATCTTGAGTTTTCGTCGAAGGGCGGGTCCTCGGCGGCCTTACAAATTTCGATGTTTCGCCATGAAACAGGAAGTTGCTGTAACTCAGGCATGGAATGTCCAATCTCCCCCAAACTTCACACGTTTGATAAGAGTTCTGTCCTGAACACATGGCCATGCTCATATTCAGTTATAGTCATAGCGCCACCTGCTGGCAACAGGAAGTGACATGTTTAACACTGTTATGGACTCCTAATAACATATAAAAAAGTGCCAGCAAGTGCGAAACATGCTAACAACATACTAGAAGCATGCTAAAACATGCTAGCAAACTCTTAGCTAAGTGCTAAAGCATGCTATTATTGCAATTAAATAGGAATTTGCTGTAACTCAGGCATGGAATGTCCAATCTGCCCCAAACTTCACACTTTTGATAAGCGTTCTGTCCTGAACACATCTACATGAGAAAATTCAGTTATAGTAATAGCGCCACCTACTGGTAACAGGAAGTGACATGTTTAACACTCTTGTGGTCTCCTAATAACATATAAAAAAGAGCCAACAAGTGCTAAACAGGTTAGCAACATACTAGAAACATGCTAGCAAACACTTAGCTAAGTGCTAAAGCATGCTATTACTGCAATTAAATAGGAATTTGCTGTAACTCAGGCATGTAATGTCCAATCTGCCCCAAACTTCACACATTTGATAAGAATCATGGCCTGAACACATGTCTATGCTCAAATTCAGTTATAGTAATAGCACCACCTACTGGCAACAGGAAGTGACATGTTTAACACTTTGATGCCGTTCTAGCAACATGTTAAAAATGCCATTGAGTTCTATACATGCTAGAAACATGTTAAAACATGCTAGCAGTACTTAGCTAAGTGCTAAACCATGCTAATTCAATGAAACAGGACTTTGTTGTTACTCAAGAAGGCAATGTACAATCTACCCCAAAATTCACACGTTTGATAAGAGTTATCTCTTGAACACATGTCCATGCTCATATTTAGTTATAGTCATAGCGCCACCTGCTGGCAACAGGAAGTGACGTTTAACACTGTTCTTGACTCCTAATAACATATAAAAAAATGCAAGTAGGTGCTAAACATCCTACCAACATACTAGAGACTTGCTAAAACATACTAGCAAACACTTAGCTAAGTGCTAAAGAATGATATTACTGCAATTAAATATGAATTTGCTGTAACTCAGGCAAGGAATGTCCAATCTGCCCCAAACTTCACACTTTTGATAAGCGTTCTGTCCTGAACACATGATCATGCTTACAGTCATAGCGCCACCTGCTGGCAGCAGGAAGTGACATGTTTAACACTGTTATGGACTCCTAATAACATATAAAAAAGTGCCAGCAAGTGCTAAACATGCTAACAACATACTAGAAACATGCTAAAACATGCTAGCAAACTCTTAGCTAAGTGCTAAAGCATGCTATTATTGCAATTAAATAGGAATTTGCTGTAATTCAGGCATGGAATGTCCAATCTGCCCCAAACTTCACACATTTGATAAGAATCATGGCCTGAACACATGTCTATGCTCAAATTCAGTTATAGTAATAGCGCCACCTACTGGCAACAGGAAGTGACATGTTTAACACTTTTATGCCGTTCTAGCAACATGTTAAAAATGCCATTGAGTTCTAAACATGCTAGAAACATGTTAAAACATGCTAACAATGCTTAGCTAAGTGCTAAAGAATGTTAATTCAATGAAACATGACTTTGTTGTTACTCAAGAAGGCAATGTCCAATTTGCACCAAACTTCACACGTTTGATAAGAGTTCTGTCCTGAACACACATCCATGCTCATATTCAGTTATAGCCATAACGCCACCTACTGGCAACAGAAACTGACATGGTTAACACCGTAATGCAGTACTAACCACATAATTATTGTGTACTAAGCATGCTAGAAACAGACTAAACATGCTAGCAACACTTAGCTGAGTCATGAAGCATGCTATTATCACCATTATACAAAACATTTTGTAACTGACTTTGACATACTCTTACTATATATACCTCCTTAAATGTACATTTCCCAACCATGCTCTGTCTTCCTAAAGCCACCGAGTGTTGATGGCACGGGTGCGAGGGCCCTTTCATCGCTGCTTGCAGCTTTAATTATTATTATTATTCTTCTCCGCATTGAATTGCATTTTTGAGGGCCTAAACATGCGCGAAAACTCACGAAACTTTGCACACACGTCAGAACTGGCGAAAATTTACATCTGATATAGGTTTCAGAATTGGACGGGGCAAAATGGCTCGATAGCGCCACCTATAAAAGTTCAACGGAGTGCGCCTCCCGCAACGTTCAACGTACGTGCACGAAATTCGGTACATACGTGTAATGACCTAATACCTACAAAAAAGTCTCTTGGAGCATAGCCCTAAACACAACAGGAAGTCAGCCATTTTGAACTTCCTCTCAGATTTTTGTGCAGTTTTTGCCATTTTCAGGCCTCGTACTTTAACGAACTCCTCCTACAGTTTTAATCTGATCATCTTCAAATTTGGTGAGTGTAATCTTAAGGCCTTTGCGACGTTAAATTGCGAAGATCTTGAGTTTTCGTCGAAGGGCGGGTCCTCGGCGGCCTTACAAATTTCGATGTTTCGCCATGAAACAGGAAGTTGCTGTAACTCAGGCATGGAATGTCCAATCTGCCCCAAACTTCACACGTTTGATAAGAGTTCTGTCCTGAACACATGGCCATGCTCATATTCAGTTATAGTCATAGCGCCACCTGCTGGCAACAGAAAGTGACATGTTTAACACTGTTATGGACTCCTAATAACATATAAAAAAGTGCCAGCAAGTGCTAAACATGCTAACAACATACTAGAAGCATGCTAAAACATGCTAGCAAACTCTTAGCTAAGTGCTAAAGCATGCTATTATTGCAATTAAATAGGAATTTGCTGTAACTCAGGCATGGAATGTCCAATCTGCCCCAAACTTCACACTTTTGATAAACGTTTTGTCCTGAACACATCTACATGAGAATATTCAGTTATAGTAATAGCGCCACCTACTGGCAACAGGAAGTGTCATGTTTAACACGTTGATGCCATTCTAGCAACATGTTAAAAATGCCATTGAGGTCTAAACATGCTAGAAACATGTTAAAACATGCTAGCTAATGTTAAAACATGCTAGCAATACTTAGCTAAGTGGTAAAGCATGCTAATTCAATGAAACAGGATGTTGTTGTTACTCAAGAAGGCAATGTCCAATATGCGCCAAACTTCACACTTTTAATAAACGTTCTGTCCTGAACACATGACCATGCTCATATTCAGTTACAGTCATAGTGCCACCTGCTGGCAACAGGAAGTGACATGTTAAACACTGTTGTGGACATATAAAAACATATAAAAAAAGTGCCAGCAAGTGCTAAACATGCTAACAACATACTAGAAACATGCTAAAACATGCTAGCAAACACTTAGCTAAGTGCTAAAGCATGCTATTGCTGCAATTAAATAGGAATTTGCTGTAACACAGGCATGGAATGTCCAATCTGCCCCAAACTTCACACGTTTGATAAGAGTCATGGCCTGAACACATCTACATGAGAATATTCAGTTATAGTAATAGCGCCACCTGCTGTCAACAGGAAGTGACATGTTTAACACTGTTGTGGTCTCCTAATAACATATATAAAAGAGCCAGCAAGTGCTAAACAGGTTAGCAACATACTAGAAACATGCTAGCAAACACTTAGCTAAGTGATAAAGCATGCTATTACTGCAATTAAATAGGAATTTGCTGTAACTCAGGCATGGAACGTCCAATCTGCCCCAAACTTCACATGTTTGATAAGAATCATGGCCTGAACGCATGCCTATGCTCAAATTCAGTTATAGTAATAGCGCCACCTACTGGCAACAGGAAGTGACATGTTTAACACGTTGATGCCGTTCTAGCAACATGTTAAAAATGCCATTGAGTTCTAAACATGCTAGAAACATATTAAAACATGCTAGCAATACTTAGCTAAGTGCTAAAGCATGCTAATTCAATGAAACAGGACTTTGTTGTTACTCAAGAAGGCAATGTACAATCTACCCCAAACGTCACACGTTTGATAAGAGTTATCTCTTGAACACATGTCCATGCTCATATTTAGTTATAGTCATAGCGCCACCTGCTGGCAACAGGAAGTGACGTTTAACACTGTTCTTGACTCCTAATAACATATAAAAAAATGCCAGTAGGTGCTAAACATCCTACCAACATACTAGAGACATGCTAAAACATAATAGCAAACACTTAGCTAAGTGCTAAAGAATGATATTACTGCAATTAAATATGAATTTGCTGTAACTCAGGCATGGAATGTCCAATCTGCCCCAAACTTCACACTTTTGATAAGCGTTCTGTCCTGAACACATGACCATGCTTATATTCAGTTACAGTCATAGCGCCACCTGCTGGCAACAGGAAGTGACATGTTTAACACTGTTGTGGACTCCTAATAACATATAAAAAAGTGCCAGCAAGTGTTAAACATGCTAACAACATACTAGAAACATGCTAAAACATGCTAGCAAACTCTTAGCCAAGTGCTAAAGCATGCTATTATTGCAATTAAATAGGAATTTGCTGTAACTCAGGCATGGAATGTCCAATCTGCCCCAAACTTCACACTTTTGATAAGAGTCATGGCCTGAACACATCTACATGAGAATGTTCAGTTATAGTAATAGCGCCACCAACTGGCAACAGGAAGTGACATGTTTAACACGTTGATGCCGTTCTAGCAACATGTTAAAACATGCTAACAATGCTTAGCTAAGTTCTAAAGAATGCTAATTCAATGAAACATGACTTTGTTGTTACTCAAGAAGGCAATGTCCAATTTGCACCAAACTTCACATGTTTGATAAGAGTTCTGTCCTGAACACACATCCATGCTCATATTCAGTTATAGTCATAACGCCACCTACTGGCAACAGAAACTGACATGGTTAACACAGTAATGCAGTACTAACCACATAATTATTGTGTACTAAGCATGCTAGAAACAGACTGAACATGCTAGCAACACTTAGCTGAGTCATGAAGCATGCTATTATCACCATTATACAAAACATTTTGTAACTGACTTTGACATACTCTTACTATATATACCTCCTTAAATGTACATTTCCCAACCATGCTCTGCCTTCCTAAAGCCACCGAGTGTTGATGGCACGGGTGCGAGGGCCCTTTCATCGCTGCTTGCAGCTTTAATTATTATTATTATTATTATTTTGTCAACCTTTCGGGCACTTTTGGGGTCCTTAACATGCTCAAAAACTCTTGAAATTTTGCACACACGTCAGAACCCGCGGCCATCAGGGCCGGACTGAAGCTGGTACCCGGGCGTGGCAGGGGGGCTCGACAGCGCCCCCTGGAACGGGATCCGAACACTTGTCCATAAATCAGACACGCTTGCATGTAATAATATGAAACTCGGTACACATATAGATCTCATCGGGCCGAACAACTTTCGTGCTCTAAGTTTTACGCCAGCCCAACAGGAAGTCGGCTATTTAGGGTTGTTTGGAAACGCATGCTGTGGAATTTAATGTACTCCTCCTAGGGAATTCATCGATTCGCCTCCAAACTCGGTGTGCATGAAGTCAAGACATTGAGGATGCTAAATTGCGGACGGATTTTTGATATCTCGAACGGTTTGGCCGTGGCGAGGAAACGAATTTATGGCGAAAAAATGAAACAGGAAGTGTGTTATAACTTCTGCATACATTAACTGATCTTGATGAAACTTCAGCAGTGTGTTCGTTGTAAGAGGCCGATCGCACAGATGTGACTATTGTGAGTCAAAGTTATAGCGCCACCAACAGGCAGCAGGAAGTACATCACTATTAAAATGCTTTGAAATCACTGTCTTATTTTTACCAGATTTGCTTCAAACTTTATGTGTACAATGTAGACACACGGCAGATGTAAACCTGTGAAAGGATTATTGATATCTTAGATACTGTTGCCGTGGCAACGCATCAAACTTTAATATTCTTTTTTTATGCTTTTGAGACTCTTAACATACTTGAAATTGCATGAAACTCGACAGACACATCACATTTATTATCCAGTAGACATGTGCAAAGTTTCAGAAACGGGCGTGGTGAGGGGCTCAGTAGCGCCACCTTTAGTCATAAGTGGGGGGGTTAGTTTTATCAACAGCAACAAAACTTGGTATGTGTATTGTTCTCATCAAGACGGACAACTTTCTAATTTACATGAACCATCTCCGACCAACAGGAAGAGAGATATTTTGGTTTGAATGTGGATTTTCTGAAGAATTTTCTCTCCCTCTCTCTGTGTCTGTGTGTGTGTGAGGGGAGGGGGGGATTTGACTATTGCTTTTATATTGTTAATCAAGGTTTCAGGGGCTTTTGGGGTCCTTAACGTGCTCAAAAACTCTTGAAACTTTGCACACAGGTCAGAACCCACGGCCATCAGGGCCGGGCTGAAGCTGGTACCCGGGCGTGGCTGGGGGGCTCAACAGCGCCCCCTTGAACGGGGTTCTAAAACTTGATCCATATATCAAACACGCTCGCATGAATTAATATGAAACTCGGTACACATATAGATCTCATCTGGCCGAACAACTTTACCCCGGTCAAGTTTTACGCCAGCCCAACAGGAAGTCGGCTATTATGGGTTGTTTGGAAAACGCTTGCTGTGGAATGTGAAATACTCCTCCTAGAAAATTCACCGTGTCCCCTTCAAACTCGGTGTGCATGTAGTCAAGACTTTGAGGATGCTAAATTGCGGACGGATTTTTGATATCTCGAACGGTTTGGCTGTGGCGAGGAATCGAATTTATGGCGAGAAAAGAGAAACACGGAAGTGGAATAACTTCTGCATACATTAACTGATCTTGATGAAACTTCAGCAGTGTGTTCGTGGTAAGAGGCCAATCAGATGGATGTAGCTATTGTGAGTCAAAGTTATAGCGCCACCAACTGGCAGCAGGAAGTGTGTCACTTTCAACATGCTTTTGACAAAAGTGGGGGGGTTAGTTTTAACTACAGTAAAGAAAAAATAGTTTGGATATTGTTCTCATCAAGCCGGACAACTTTCTAATTTACATTCAATAGCTCTGGCCATCAGGAAGTCAGATATTTTGGTCTGAATGTGATTTTTTTTGCAAAATCAGCCTCTGAATTTTTAGCCACTCCTCTTAAACTATTTATTTTATTCGTACCAAACTTTTTCAACATGATGAAACTACATTAAATATGCTAAATTGTGAATGGATAATAAATATCTCAAACGGTTTTGCTATGGCGAGGGATTAAATAGTGTCCAAAAAGGAAACACTAAAAATCTTCTAAAAATGTAATTATATACCATTTATTTCTATATAAAAGTATACAAATATCACAACTAAACCCATTTTATTCTGTTTTTGCAATTCAAGAAGAATGAAAAAGTTAAAACAGGCTATTTAGTGCTATTTGGTTCAACAAAAAAGCAAACATAGGGCTATACTGCCCTCTTGTGTCCAAAAGGACATCAAAATAGTATATAAAACTTTTTACCAGGTAGGCCAATATTGTATTTAAATATACATGTATTAGGTATGTGTCTGAGGATATTTTCCCACCGGTTAATCGACGTGTGACACGAGTGGGTGCTTTTAAATCGCTAATATAATAGTGTAAGAAAAATAATGATAATGTTGCACACACAAATCACACACATGTGGGAAAGAATGATGCTTTTAAACAACACTAAACCGCTATTAGGTGTCGCCAGGCATCCATCTTAATAAGCGAGTCATTGATTCATTCGTTCAAACGATTTGTTCGAATGAGTCGATCATGATTAAGACAGATGTTTATGGATTGATCATTCAATCTTTGAGTCAACCGATTCGTTAAAAATGCTGAATCGTTCAGTTATGAGAAAACACGTGATGCGTGATGGTTCTGCCGTGATCTTTGTTTAACTATTTTCGCTGCTGAAACAGAACAAAAACAGTCAACATTGCATCTAAAATGTAAGTGACTTAATTGTAACTGTTTATTAACCTGTTGTATGAAATCCAGGGGTGGGAGAAAAAAATTATTCTTAGATGCATCGCGATGCGGACGTGGACGATTCTGAATCGATTCACAAATGTCAAAAAATCGATTCTCTAAAAAAATATTTTTCTAATAACGTAATATTGACGGAAGGCAAAAGGCGTTCCGGAACTCTAAGCGGACGTGCGTGCAGTCTGTGGCGCGCACATAACAGAGAAGTTTCTTCTGCTCACCAAGGCTGCATTTATTTGATTAAAAATACAAACAAAAACAGTAATATTGTAAAATATTATTCCAATTTAAAACAGCTGCTTTCTATTTTAATATATTTTAAACTGTTATTTATTCCTGTGATCAAAGCTGAGTTTTCAGCATCATTACTCCAGTCGTCACTGTCACATGATCCTTCAGAAATTATTCTAATATGATGATTGATACTCAAGAAACATTCATTATTATTTTAAATGTCGAAAACAGTTGTGTACAGTCTTTGATGAATAGAAAGTTCAAAAGAACAGCATTTATCTGAAATCTAAAGCTTTTGTAACGTTAAACACTACCGCTCAAAAGTTTTGGGTTAGTAATAATTAAAATTTTATTTTTTGGGGAAATAAATAAAATAAATCAGTACTTTTATTTATGAAGGATGAGTTAAACTGATCAACAGTTACAGTAAAGACATTTATAATGTTAAAAATATATATATTTGAAATATATGCTGTTCTTTTGAATTTTACATTCATCAAAGCATTTTGAAAAAAAAAATCTGTACACAACTGTTTTCAACATTGAAAATAATAATGAATATTTATTGAGCATCAATCATCATATTAGTATGATTTCTGAAGGATCATGTGACACTGAAGACTGGAGTAATGATGCTGAAAACTCAACTTTGATCACAGAAATGAATTACTATGTAAAATATTTAAAAATTGAAAACAGCTGTTTTAAATTGGAATAATATTTCACAATATTACTGTTTTTGTTTGTATTTTTAATCAATAAATGCAGCCTTGGTGAGCAGAAGAGACTTCTCCTAAAAACATTAAAAATCTTACTGACCCCAAACTTTTGAACAATAATATATATATATATATATATATATATATATATATATATATATATATATATATATATGTATGTGTGTGTATGTATGTATGTATGTATATGTATATATATATATATATATATATATATAAATATAGCTGCGAGCAGCGATGGAGGGCCAAAGCCGGCGGTACCGCCACCCCGGTGCCTTTAGGTAACTAAAGGCACCGGGGTTGCGGTGCCACCGGCTTGGGCCCGTAATCGCTGCTCGCAGCTATATTTAGGGCCCGAGCACCGATGGTGTGAGGACCCTCTTGGAATTGCTCTGTTTATTATTAGGGCCCGAGCACCGATGGTGAGAGGACCCTATTGTTTTTGCTCCGTTTATTATTATTATTATTATTCTTCTCCAAAGTGAATCGCTTTTTAGAGGGCCTAAACATGCTTGAAAACTCATGAAACTTTGCACACGCTTCAGAAGTGGTGAAAATTTACGTGTGATATGGTTTTCAAAATTGGGTGGGGCAAATTCGGTAAATTATTGCCCCCACATTTTGCCCCGGCTCCTGGTTTCACTTACAGGTATGAAATTTGGTACATACATGTAATGACCCAATACCTACAAAAAAGTCTCTTGGAGCATAGCCCTAAACACAACAGGAAGTGAGCTATTTTGAACTTCCTCCTAGATTTTGGGCATTTTTCGTAATTTCCTGATGTTGTACTTTAACAAACTCCTCCTACAGTTTTGATCTGATCCTCTTCAAATTTGGTGAGTGTAATCTGAAGGCCTTTGCGACGTTAAATTGCGAAGATCTTGAGTTTTCGTCGAAGGGTGTGCCCTCGGCGGCCTGACAAACATTCACCCAATTTCGGCCTTTTGGTGATATATGCTTGATCAGATAAGTTCAATAATAATGTTGCTTGCAGTTCCGATGTTGCTAGGCAACCACAGACAGCCTGCAGTAACTCAGCCATACAATTTCCAATCTGCCCCAAACTTCACATGTTTGATAAGAGTCCTGTCCTGAACACATGACCATGCTCATTATGGTTATAGCAATAGCGCCACCTGCTGGTAGCAGGAAGTGTGGCAAATACAAAACGTGCTCGAAAAATCATGAAACTTTGCACATGCTTCAGAAGTGGTGAAAATTTACGTGTGATGTGGTTTTCAAAATTGGGTAGGGCAAAATGGCTTACTTATTGCCCCTATATTTTGCCCCGGCTCCTGGTTTCACGTACAGGTATGAAATTTGGTACATACATGTAAAGACCCAATACCTACAAAAAAGTCTCTTGGAGCGTAGCCCTAAACACAACAGGAAGTCAGCTATTTTGAACTTCCTCTCAGATTTTGGGCAGTTTTTGCCATTTCCTGATGTTGTACTTTAACAAACTCCTCCTACAGTTTTGATCTGATCCTCTTCAAATTTGGTGAGTGTAATCTTAAGGCATTTCCTAAAGGCGCCGGGTGGCGGTGGCAGGGGTGCGAGGGCCCTTTCCATCGCTGCTTGCAGCTTTAATTATTATTATTATTATTCTTCTCCGCATTGAATTGCATTTTTGAGGGCCTAAACATGCGCGAAAACTCACGAAACTTTGCACACGCGTCAGAACTGGCGAAAATTTACATCTGATATAGGTTTCAGAATTGGACGGGGCAAAATGGCTCGATAGCGCCACCTATAAAAGTTCAACGGAGTGCGCCTCCTGCAACGTTCCACGTACGTGCACGAAATTCGGTACATACGTGTAATGACCTAATACCTACAAAAAAGTCTCTTGGAGCATAGCCCTAAACACAACAGGAAGTCAGCCATTTTGAACTTCCTCTCAGATTTTTGTGCAGTTTTTGCCATTTTCAGGCCTCGTACTTTAACGAACTCCTCCTACAGTTTTAATCTGATCATCTTCAAATTTGGTGAGTGTAATCTTAAGGCCTTTGCGACGTTAAATTGCGAAGATCTTGAGTTTTCGTCGAAGGGCGGGTCCTCGGCGGCCTTACAAATTTCGATGTTTCGCCATGAAACAGGAAGTTGCTGTAACTCAGGCATGGAATGTCCAATCTCCCCCAAACTTCACACGTTTGATAAGAGTTCTGTCCTGAACACATGGCCATGCTCATATTCAGTTATAGTCATAGCGCCACCTGCTGGCAACAGGAAGTGACATGTTTAACACTGTTATGGACTCCTAATAACATATAAAAAAGTGCCAGCAAGTGCGAAACATGCTAACAACATACTAGAAGCATGCTAAAACATGCTAGCAAACTCTTAGCTAAGTGCTAAAGCATGCTATTATTGCAATTAAATAGGAATTTGCTGTAACTCAGGCATGGAATGTCCAATCTGCCCCAAACTTCACACTTTTGATAAGCGTTCTGTCCTGAACACATCTACATGATAATATTCAGTTATAGTAATAGCGCCACCTACTGGCAACAGGAAGTGTCATGTTTAACACGTTGATGCCATTCTAGCAACATGTTAAAAATGCCATTGAGGTCTAAACATGCTAGAAACATGTTAAAACATGCTAGCAATACTTAGCTAAGTGCTAAAGCATGCTAATTCAATGAAACAGGATGTTGTTGTTACTCAAGAAGGCAATGTCCAATATGCGCCAAACTTCACACTTTTAATAAACGTTCTGTCCTGAACACATGACCATGCTCATATTCAGTTACAGTCATAGTGCCACCTGCTGGCAACAGGAAGTGACATGTTAAACACTGTTGTGGACATATAAAAACATATAAAAAAAGTGCCAGCAAGTGCTAAACATGCTAACAACATACTAGAAACATGCTAAAACATGCTAGCAAACACTTAGCTAAGTGCTAAAGCATGCTATTGCTGCAATTAAATAGGAATTTGCTGTAACACAGGCATGGAATGTCCAATCTGCCCCAAACTTCACACGTTTGATAAGAGTCATGGCCTGAACACATCTACATGAGAATATTCAGTTATAGTAATAGCGCCACCTGCTGTCAACAGGAAGTGACATGTTTAACACTGTTGTGGTCTCCTAATAACATATATAAAAGAGCCAGCAAGTGCTAAACAGGTTAGCAACATACTAGAAACATGCTAGCAAACACTTAGCTAAGTGATAAAGCATGCTATTACTGCAATTAAATAGGAATTTGCTGTAACTCAGGCATGGAACGTCCAATCTGCCCCAAACTTCACATGTTTGATAAGAATCATGGCCTGAACGCATGCCTATGCTCAAATTCAGTTATAGTAATAGCGCCACCTACTGGCAACAGGAAGTGACATGTTTAACACGTTGATGCCGTTCTAGCAACATGTTAAAAATGCCATTGAGTTCTAAACATGCTAGAAACATATTAAAACATGCTAGCAATACTTAGCTAAGTGCTAAAGCATGCTAATTCAATGAAACAGGACTTTGTTGTTACTCAAGAAGGCAATGTACAATCTACCCCAAACGTCACACGTTTGATAAGAGTTATCTCTTGAACACATGTCCATGCTCATATTTAGTTATAGTCATAGCGCCACCTGCTGGCAACAGGAAGTGACGTTTAACACTGTTCTTGACTCCTAATAACATATAAAAAAATGCCAGTAGGTGCTAAACATCCTACCAACATACTAGAGACATGCTAAAACATAATAGCAAACACTTAGCTAAGTGCTAAAGAATGATATTACTGCAATTAAATATGAATTTGCTGTAACTCAGGCATGGAATGTCCAATCTGCCCCAAACTTCACACTTTTGATAAGCGTTCTGTCCTGAACACATGACCATGCTTATATTCAGTTACAGTCATAGCGCCACCTGCTGGCAACAGGAAGTGACATGTTTAACACTGTTGTGGACTCCTAATAACATATAAAAAAGTGCCAGCAAGTGTTAAACATGCTAACAACATACTAGAAACATGCTAAAACATGCTAGCAAACTCTTAGCCAAGTGCTAAAGCATGCTATTATTGCAATTAAATAGGAATTTGCTGTAACTCAGGCATGGAATGTCCAATCTGCCCCAAACTTCACACTTTTGATAAGAGTCATGGCCTGAACACATCTACATGAGAATGTTCAGTTATAGTAATAGCGCCACCAACTGGCAACAGGAAGTGACATGTTTAACACGTTGATGCCGTTCTAGCAACATGTTAAAACATGCTAACAATGCTTAGCTAAGTTCTAAAGAATGCTAATTCAATGAAACATGACTTTGTTGTTACTCAAGAAGGCAATGTCCAATTTGCACCAAACTTCACATGTTTGATAAGAGTTCTGTCCTGAATACACATCCATGCTCATATTCAGTTATAGTCATAACGCCACCTACTGGCAACAGAAACTGACATGGTTAACACAGTAATGCAGTACTAACCACATAATTATTGTGTACTAAGCATGCTAGAAACAGACTGAACATGCTAGCAACACTTAGCTGAGTCATGAAGCATGCTATTATCACCATTATACAAAACATTTTGTAACTGACTTTGACATACTCTTACTATATATACCTCCTTAAATGTACATTTCCCAACCATGCTCTGCCTTCCTAAAGCCACCGAGTGTTGATGGCATGGGTGCGAGGGCCCTTTCATCGCTGCTTGCAGCTTTAATTATTATTATTATTATTATTATTATTATTTTGTCAACCTTTCGGGCACTTTTGGGGCCCTTAACATGCTCGAAAACTCTTGAAATTTTGCACACAGGTCAGAACCCGCGGCCATCAGGGCCGGGCTGAAGCTGGTACCCGGGCGTGGCAGGGGGCCTCGACAGCGCCCCCTGGAACGGGATCCGAACACTTGTCCATAAATCAGACACGCTTGCATGTAATAATATGAAACCCGGTACACATATAGACCTCATCGGGCCGAACAACTTTCGTGCTCTAAGTTTTACGCCAGCCCAACAGGAAGTCGGCTATTTAGCGTTGTTTGGAAACGCATGCTGTGGAATTTAATGTACTCCTCCTAGGGAATTCATCGATTCGCCTCCAAACTCGGTGTGCATGAAGTCAAGACATTGAGGATGCTAAATTGCAGACGGATTTTTGATATCTCGAACGGTTTGGCCATGGCGAGGAAACGAATTTATGGCGAAAAAAAGAAACAGGAAGTGTGTTATAACTTCTGCATACATTAACTGATCTTGATGAAACTTCAGCAGTGTGTTCGTTGTAAGAGGCCGATCGCACAGATGTGACTATTGTGAGTCAAAGTTATAGCGCCACCAACAGGCAGCAGGAAGTACATCACTATTAAAATGCTTTGAAATCACTGTCTTATTTTTACCAGATTTGCTTCAAACTTTATGTGTACAATGTAGACACACGGCAGATGTAAACCTGTGAAAGGATTATTGATATCTTAGATACTGTTGCCATGGCAACGCATCAAACTTTAATATTCTTTTTTTATGCTTTTGAGACTCTTAACATACTTGAAATTGCATGAAACTCGACAGACACATCACATTTATTAGCCCGTAGACATGTGCAAAGTTTCAGAAACGGGCGTGGTGAGGGGCTCAGTAGCGCCACCTTTAGTCATAAGTGGGGGGGTTAGTTTTATCAACAGCAACAAAACTTGGTATGTGTATTGTTCTCATCAAGACGGACAACTTTCTAATTTACATGATCTATCTCTGACCAACAGGAGGAGAGATATTTTGGTTTGAATGTGGATTTTCTGAAGAATTTTCTCTCCCTCTCTCTGTGTCTCTGTGTGTGTGAGGGGAGGGGTGATTTGACTATTGCTTTTATATTGTTAATCAAGGTTTCAGGGGCTTTTGGGGTCCTTAACGTGCTCAAAAACTCTTGAAACTTTGCACACAAGTCAGAACCCCCTGCCATCAGGGACGGGCTGAAGCTGGTACCCGGGCGTGGCAGGGGGGCTCAACAGCTCCCCCTTGAACGGTGTCCCAAAACTTGGTCCATAGATCAAACACGCTTGCATGAATTAATATGAAACTTGGTACACATATATATCTCATCGGGCCGAACAACTTTCCCCCGTTCAAGTTTTATGCCAGACCAACAGGAAGTCAGCTATTATGGGTTGTTTGGAAACGCATGCTGTGGAATTTGATGTACTCCTCCTAGGAAATTCATCCATTCGCCTCCAAACTCGGTGTGCATGAAGTCAAGACATTGAGGATGCTAAATTGCGGACGGATTTTTGATATCTCGAACGGTTTGGCCGTGGCAAGGAAACGAATTTATGGCGAATAATTCAAACAGGAAGTGTGTTATAACATCTGCATACATTAACTGATCTTGATGAAACTTCAGCAGTGTGTTTGTTGTAAGAGGCCGATCACATGGATGTGACATTTGTGAGTCAAAGTTATAGCGCCACCAACTGGCAACAGGAAGTGTGTCACTTTCATAATGCTTTGAAATCCACTGCATGAAAAGAGGTGTATCCGGACCAGTATACTCCTGTATACACTGCTGAAATTCGGAAGAATCCAGGAGTATACTGGCCGGATAGCTCAAATTCCATGGGTCTGTATATATCCGTATACATCCGAAATGATACCAAATCGGATGTATGTTGTGGACGTATACTTCCGTGCTACAGCCATTTGTTGCCATGGCAAGTAATCCCATCAAAGGTTTTTTCAAGAGAACATTTTCACACCTTTGTGCACCTTTTGGCCTTCCCCCCTATTGGTCCTTTTCTTTTAAAACCACTCCCATAACCCAGACCACTATTGGAGGACAGGACACATTGAAAACCCAGGAAAGTGATTTGATTGGTTACTTTTAGAACATAGCCCACCCTAGGCCTTATTGCACAGTGATTTGATTGGTTATAGGCCAGCTATGCAGATATTGCTCAGTATACACTAAACCCCCCTTCCCCCAATTTTAATAAATTCAAATATAATTTTAAAAACACACACAAAGAACAATGAGAAAGTCTGACATTTTTATTAAGGTAAATAAAACATTCCAAAGAGCATTATAAACAAGCATTAAAAAGGAATGGGGGAACAAAAATATTTGAAGGGATGAAAATGTAAAGGAACAAAAACAAATATAACATGAACATTCCAAAGAACATTATAAACATACATTAAAATGAATGGGGAAAAAGAAATGTGAACAAAGGTGTAAAGGAATAAAATACAAAACATGGAGATAAGCAACATGCACATCAAAAAGGAACAAATATACAAAGTATACAATATAAAACAAGATCAATAAATAAGAAATATAGAAATTAAAGTGTATATAAAATATATGTAAATATTCATTTTTCAAACTGCCATGATGCGCTGGTGGTGTGACATGTAGCGTGGGTCAGCCTCTAGTCTGGTTTGTAGTACCTGGCAGAGAGCAGATAACTCTGTGGTTCTGTTTGGTGGAGACCTCACCATCACACTGGCCTTCCATCAACAATAGCATCTTCATCAGACATCAGATCTATTGTTGCAGTCTTCCACAGTTCCCTTTCTGTGTTGGTTTGTACAACACTGGACCTGGTCTCCAGCAACTGCAAAACATGACAGTAATTTAACCACTAAAACAGAGAGGAGGACAGTTACATTCTGAAGAAGAAAAAAACAACAACTGCTTAACCAGTTTCTTAACTTACCCATCTCTTTCATTGACGGTTCTTTGCAGTGTTCTTCATAGTGTTTCTTTTTACTGGGCCTTTTCAGGCTGAGCCAAAGAATACTTCCTCCACAAAGTCTCAAAATACGTCTTGCAACCTGTTAAATAAATCATAAATAAATGTAATGCCAATAAAACTAAGTAAAACAGAGGACATTAAAATGATTACAACATCTTTAAGATTACCTTTTGCACATTCAGGGTCAACGTCTGTAAAAGTTGTCCTTAATTCTTCGAAGAGGTAAGGGGTCACAGCCAGGTTATGTGATGAATTTATTCTGGGGGAAAAAGTTGCAGGCATCATTAATGAAATTCAGTTTTGGTATTTCAAATCCATATAGTAGTAGATTAAACTAACATTTACAGCATACAATACGCAGTCTTACCCGGTTTGTGGATCGTATTTGTGTGGGTTGTTCTCTGAATTATGGAGGCACCTTACAGATTCCTGTAAAGTTTGAAATTAAAAAGCGTTTAAGTGGATTCACAATCTGCAAGAACCACAAAACTGAATTTTCAGTTTGAATAAGTTGGCCATCACAGTAAACATAAGAGACAAAACATATCAGTTCATAAATCTTTAAGATGTCACGCAGCGCCTCTGATATCTTACCGGTTCGTGCCGCCCTCTGCCTATACAAGGCCACCAGTGCAGGTGTATGTTGGTCAAGCACAGCATAGAACTGGTTCCGTATGTTGACGTTTGTAATGCGTTGGAACTCAGCACAAAGCTACAAAAACAAACAAAAATAATTATATAAAAAGACTAATACTCGATTTGCAACAGAAAACACATTTGTGATGCAACATGTTCCATTAAAATACATTGTTGAGCAACATGGTCACATGCAAAGTGATAGTTCTTACACACAGTGAATAGTGGCATTTGCTGTTCCATTTGAATGTGATACATATTAAAAATTTGGCATAGAAATATGTGTGAAGAGTGGCAGAAAAGAGAAGTGAGTCTGTTTTACCTGTGATTCAATCCGAAGAGCCGGCCATTTCCCCAAGAAGTCCTTTACCTGCACAGATAAAACAATCAATATGAAACCAGTCAAATTATGCAATCAACCTCTTTACAAATTAATGATACAAAATTTCAAGTTAATGTAACTTACCGATAAAGTTGCTCTCTGGTGACAATGTAGGTCTGCACATGCACACAAAAACAGACAGCAAGATATTTCATTTTTAAGAGACTTTTGATTGATGCTAATGAATTAGCTGCTAGGCTCCAAATAAAATAAATGGTGAAAAATAGTTACAGCCTAAATTAACATTTGAGTCACCTTGATTTTGGGGGATGCTGACTGCACTCCTTCCACTTAAACCTATAATGAAAAGACGTTTGTAAAGGTTTAATAAAAACTTGCATAGTTCATTCGGTAACTATTATGTCCATAACCTTAACTTTGTTTGAGTAAAAGTTAATGTAACTGCTAACGTTAGCCACTAGCTCATTTGGGTGCATGCAGGAATAACATCACATTGAACTTGCCAGAGCAGGGCGCTTAACACAAACAGCAGCAACACACTCAAAAACAGAAGGACTATCGCTTGCTGAAAAGAGTTATTGACTAACATTATTGCCCTGCCACGACATTAACAGTACACAGGATATTCTGTAACTAGCAGGCGGACTGACGGCAATCGCGCCCGCGGCACCGCGCTTGCAACTTAAAAATAGCCTCGTCTAACAGTCAAATATCACGTGTAATATGATATTCTTACAATATTACAACAAGCAAAGTAGTTTTGAAGTGTTTTGGTTTACTTACAAGTTGTTTCATTCTTGATACCACGTCGCTCGAGAGGGTAGCCATCTTGGATAGATTTTTCAGGTAACGTCAGTAAGGGCTGCACGTCATGACGTCACATCACGTGATCGACAGTACACTTTAAAATAGTGAGTAAACCAGCGGTGTTCACTCAGAAATGCTGAGGCACACAAACATAAAAATACATATTTGTTCATAGACATTAATAGTTTAAAGGTGGATTAACTCAGCAAGAGATTTTAACTGTAGTGACCTCGGTCTTCAATTCAGTGGAGTAGAAAAGCTCAGGTTCCTTCTACCTTTTTAATAAATATCAAGTCACCTTTATTTATACAGCGCTTTTTACAATACAGATTGTTTCAAAGTTGCTTTACAGAGATAACAGGAAAATAATACAAGAAAGTTTGTTTTCTAGAAGAAAATAGCTTCAAAGTCCAGCTTAAGTCAGTTCAGTGGTGATTCATTTTGTTGTATAATTAAATAAATAAATTTAAATGTGTATATATATAGCCACTTTGGAGAAAACCGTGATGTCATCGTCCAGCTCAGTTCAGATCTCATATAATAGTGTCAACGCAGGCAGATCAATAATATTGTTGAATATTACAGCTGCCGTCGGCAAAATTTTTTTGATCAAATTCAGTGAAATTGACACTATAATCCGACAGAACAACATAAATAAGGTGGTTTTAGAAAAAAACCCGAGCTTCTAACTCCACCAGGAGCGTGTTATTTGTTTTGCAAAAATCCACCGCTCCCGTCTCATCGGGTCCAATCAGCGCAGGGGGGTGTGAGATCTCACTGTCAATCACAGTTCGTGCACACGCCACAGATCCCCCCTCCCTCGCGCAGGTGCGCACATTACAATATCACATGCACAACACATGCCTAAAGTTCGCCTGAAGATTGTACGAAGCGTGATGGCGGAGAGAAAATCTACTAACAAGCTTCCAATTCCTCGGCTATTGCTATCTATGGATAGATTAGCCAGGGCAGCCTACCTCCGAGTCCATGGTGTTGATCGATGCTGAAGAGACGGACGCGTTCACAGAAAATCAGGTACACACGCACTGACGATGGGCGGGTGCTCGTTGGTAGTGGGGGGAGGGGCATGAGAGTTGTAAACATTCAAAATTTTGGCTAAGTCCACTCAATCTGCCAGACTTGCCGACTGCAGCTTTAAATTAAATGTCCCCAACTAAGCAAGCTAAAAGCCAATTGTGAAAAAGGTGACAAATGTTGTTGTGTGCAATTTGTAAAACTTCACAATAAAATTTGAGATATTCTGAAATGTTTGGTTCATTTTTCTTTATTTGTTCCATTAAATTTATTGCTGGGAAAAAATTAATCGCATCCAAAATAAAGTTTGTGTTTGCATAATATATGTGCGTGTACTGTGTATAATTATTTTGTATATATAAATACACACATATGCATGTATATATTTAAGATTTTTATTTATTTATATATAAATTATTTATATTTATATATAATATAAATTATGTATAAATGTATATACAGTATATACATGCAAATATTTCTTAAATAAATACATGCATATGTGTGTATTTATACATAAAAAATAATTATACACAGTACACACACACATATTATGCAAACACAAACTTTTATTTTGGATGCGATTAATTTTTTCCCAGCACTAATTCAATTCCTTTGTTTATTTCATTAAATATTCAGATGTTTTTGTGAACGTATATGTTCAGACTGGGTGTTTATTTTGTCCTGTTTCTTATAAAAAATATTTGATTAAGAGACTTTTTTTCATGCAGTGGTTTTAAGGCCCTGACACAGGCGACGTGAGTCAACCCTAGAGTCGGCTTTAGTCATTGCTAGTTCTTTGACGTCGGTTTTGTGTTTCAGGGCCTTAAGAATTGATTTATTTTTCTGTACAAAAAGCTTGTTTGCCGTAGCCTAACCTAGTAGTCCAGAGATAATTCAATCCTGAAGTCCTCCCTGGCCACCCCTCCCTCTGAGAACAGCCAGCACCTTTAGTGTCAGTCATTAACATATGAAAGGTCTTCACACCTAACAGTTGTCAGTCCTCTCACACCCAGCAGTGTTTCAGCTGTATATGTCCGTGAAATTTCACGGATTCCTGTATATGTCCGCATATGTGAGGTTTCCGGGTTTATCTGGAAATATACTGTTCCATGTTACTCTGATCCGCTTTTTCCCACATACATCCGGCAAACATTAAATTACACAGGAGTTTACCATGCCCGTATTTTGCCGGATTTGAGTCTTTTCATGCAGTGATCACCCTCTTATTTTTACCCGATTTGCTTAAAACTTTATGTGTATAATGTAGACACACGGCAGATGTAGACCTGTGAAAGGATTATTGATATCTTAGATACTGTTGCCGTGGCAACGCATTAAACTTTAATATTCTTTTCGGATGCTTTTGAGACTCTTCACATGTTTGAAAATGCATGAAACTCGACAGACACATCACATTTATTATCCAGTAGACATGTGCAAAGTTTCAGAAACGGGCGTGGTGAAATGGCTCAGTAGCGCCACCTTTAGTCAAAAATGGGGGCTTAGTTTTTCCTAGAATCACAAAACTTGGTAGGTGTATTGTTCTCATCAAGCCGGACAACTTTCTAATTGACAGTTATTAGCTATGACCAACAGGGTGTCGGATATTTTGGTCTGAATATGGATTTTTTGCTAAATCAGCCTCTGAGTTTTTAGTTGCTCCTCCTAAAAGGTTTATTTTATTCCCACCAAACTTTTTCAACATGATTAAAATATATTAATGATGCAAAATTGTAAACGGATATTGAATATCTCAAACGGTTTTGCTATGGCGAGGGATTAAATTTATGTCAAAAAGGAAGCAGGAAACATCTCAACATAACTTCTAAAAATGTAATTATACACCATTTATTTTTATGTAAAATGATACAAATATTAGAACTAAACCCATTTTATTCTGTTTTTGCAATTCAAGGAGTATGAAAAAGTTAAAAACAGGCTATTTAGTGCTATTTGGTTCAACAAAAAATCAAACATAGGGCTATACTGCCCTCTTGTGTCCAAAAGGATATTAAAATAGTATATAAAACGTTTTACTAGGTAGGCCTATTGTATTTAAATATAAATTTATTAGGTATATGACTGTGAGGATATTTTCCCATCGGTTAATCGACGTGTGACACGAGCGGCTGCTTTTAAATCGCTAATATAAAAGTGAAAGTAAAAAACGGAGGTCCGCACAGACATTGATAATGGTGCACGTTGGAAAAAATGATACTTTTAAACATAACACTAAACCGCCATCAGGTGTCACCAGGCGACAATCTTAATGAGCGAGTCATTGATTCATTCGTTCAAACGATTCGTTCGAATGACTGAGTCATTCATGATTGAGACAGATGTTTATGGATTGACCATTGAATCTTTAAGTCAACCGATTCGTTTCAAAATGCTGAATCATTAAGTAATGAGAAAACAAGTTGCTGTGAGATGCACGATGGTTCTGCTGATCTTTGTTTAACTATTTTTGCTGCTGAAACAGAACAAAAACAGTCAATATTGCATCTAAAATGTAAGTGACTTAATTGTAACTGTTTATTAACCTGTTGTATGAAATCAATGTCACAGTTTCAATTGTGATTGTATTCAGGAAATAGTTGCCTACTCGTCAAATGAGGTTGCTTAACTCTTATCATATGTTAGAAAATATATAAAAAACTCCATATTTGTAATTTTTATAGTCAGTATGTTGTTAACTGCGTTGCGTTTTTGTGTGCTGCGCTCATTTGTTTACAATTCTCCTGGAGAAGCTGCATGAGCCTCAGCAGGGCAACCTTGTTACCATTGATCAGTAATACATTTATTATGAACTGCTGATTGCAACTTAAAATGAATGTAATGAAATTAGAATAATCTCTCGTTTTAGTGATTCCCAAGTTATTTTTTTGTTATTGACGTTCTAATCAGGCTATACTCTGGTCGGGCAAGTAAAATTCTCTTTCAGGTAGGCCTATTGTATTTATATATAAATATATTAGGGATGTGACTGTGATAAAATTTTCCCACCAGTTAATCGACGTGTGACACCGCTGAGGGCTTTTAAATCGCTAACTTAAAAGCGAAAGTAAAATACAGACGTCCGCACAGACATTGATAATGGTGCGGAGTAGAGCGAGCATTTTCAATGTATGCCTATGGAAGTAGGAATGAACTTAAACATTTTATTTATGTTTTTATGTGTCCACTGTTCAACCGCAACCGCGTCACACACACACACATTCCAGAATTGCAATCTTGACATCGCAGCCTGTTCATTATAGCCCTAATACAATATAATAATAAAAATAGTCAACCTAACATATACGAATTACACTGCTCTGTTTAAATAGTCAGTAGTACAATTTGTACCATTCACAGTAAGCAGAGCTCCACTGTGATGTTTCCAAGCACATTTTTGCGCGTGTGAAGAGGATGATTTTTTCTATCGATATTGGAACATGAGTGAAGTACAAAGCCTATAATAAAGAACAGTTTAGCATCCAAATGCATCGCAAATATTGAAATTTTTTATTCTAATGAGAGAGTTACGTGAGACCAACACTGCTTACTTTCGTTTTTATTTTTACATTAAATTTAAAGGATTTGTTGTGGAATATTTTGAGTGTATCATAAAATCAGAATAAGGTAAGACAAGTAATATTTTCTGTCTTATATATATATGTGTGTGTGTGTAAATATACATATATATATATATATATAGACATAGATAGATAGAAAGAGATATATATATATATATATATATATATATATATATATATATAAATATAGCTGCGAGCAGCGATGGAGGGCCAAAGCCGGCGGCACCGCCATCCCCGGTGCCTTTAGGTTACTAAAGGCACTGGGGTTGCGGTGCCACCGGCTTGGGCCCGTAATCGCTGCTCGCAGCTATATTTATTAGGGCCCAAGCCCTGAAAGGGCGAAGGCCCTATTGTTTTCGGTAGGATTATTATTAGGGCCCAAGCCCTGAAAGGGCGAAGAGCCCTATTGTTTCCGGTAGGATTATTAGGGCCCAAGCCCTGAAAGGGCGAAGGCCCTATTGTTTCCGTAAGGATTATTTTTTTTTTTTTTCTTCATTATTTTTTTTTTTGCCTTTTTGACACTTTTGGGGCCCTTAACATGCTCAAAAACTCTTGAAATTTTGCACACACGTCAGAACCCGCGGCCATCAGGGCCGGGCTGAAGCTGGTACCGTGGCGTGGCAGGGGGGCTCGACGGCGCCCCCTGGAATGGGGTCCGAAAACTTGGTCCATAAATCAAACACGCTTGCATGTAATAATATGAAACTCAGTACACATATAGATCTCATCGGGCCGAACAACTTTCGTGCTCTAAGTTTTACAAAAGCCCAACAGGAAGTCGGTTATTATACGTTGTTTGGAAAACGCATACAATGGAATGTGAAATACTCCTCCTAGGGATTTCATCCGATCGCCACCAAACTCGGTGAGAATAAAGTCAAGACATTGAGGATGAATTCTTGCGAACAGATTTTTGATATCTCGAACGGTTTGGCCGTGGCGAGGAAACTAATTTATGGCGAATAATGGGACACAGGAAGTGTGTTATAACTTCTGCATACATTGACTGATCTTGATGAAACTTCAGCAGTGTATTCGTTGTAAGAGGCCGATCACATGGATGTGACTATTGTGAGTCAAAGTTATAGCGCCACCAACTGGCAGCAGGAAGTGTGTCACTTTCAAAATGCTTTGAAGTCACCCTCTTACTTTTACCCGATTTGCTTCAAACTTTATGTGTATAATGTAAACACACGGCAGATGTAGACCTGTGAAAGGATTATTGATATCTTAGATACTGTTGCCGTGGCAACGCATCAAATTTTAATATTCTTTTCGGATGCGTTTGAAACTCTTAGCATGCTTGAAATTGGATGAAACTCGACAGACACATAACACTTATTAGCCAGTAGACATGTGAAAAGTTTCAGAAACGGGCGTGGCAGGGGGGCTCAACAGCGCCCTCTTGAACAGGGTCTGAAAACTTGGTCCATATATCAAACACGCTTGCATGAATTAATATGAAACTCGGTACACATATAGATTTCATCGGGCTGAACAACTTTCCCTCTGTCAAGTTTCACGCCAGCCCAACAGGAAGTCGGCTATTATGGGTTGTTTGGAAAACGCTTGCTGTGGAATGTGATGTACTCCTCCTAGAGAATTCATTCAATCACCTCCAAACTCAGTCAGCATGAAGTCAAGACATTGAGAATGCTAAATTGCGGACGGATTTTTGATATCTCGAACGGTTTGGCCGTGGCGAGGAAACAAATTTATGGCGAGAAAAGAGAGGAGACGAAGTGTTATAACTTCTGCATACATTAACTGATCTTGATGAAACTTTAGCAGTGTGTTCGTGGTAAGAGGCAGATCAGATGGATGTAACTATCGTGAGTCAAAGTTATAGCGCCACCAACTGGCAGCAGGAAGTGTGTCACTTTCAACATGCGTTTGACAAAAGTGGGTGGGTTAGTTTTACCAACAGTTACAAAAATCAGTACATATATTGGTCTCACCGAGCCGGACAACTTTCTAATTTACAGTTATTAGCTCAGAGCAAAAGGAAGTCAGATATTTTGGTTTGAATGTGGATTTTTTGGATATTTCAGACTCTGAGTTTTTAGCTACTCTTCCTAACTGGTTTATTTTATTCACACCAAACTTTTTCAAAATGATAAAGATACATTAAAGATGCTAAATTGTGAACGGATATTAAACATCTCAAACGGTTTTGCTATAGTGAGGGACTAAAGTAAAGTAACACTTAAAGCCTCATCTTCTAAAAATGTAATTAAACACCATTTATTTCTATATAAAAGTATAAAAATATCACAACTAAACCCGTTTTATTCTTTTTTTTTCAATTTAATAAATATTTATAAGTTTAAAAATAGTAATTGTACTATTTAGTCCCATAAAAGTCAAGTCATACATAGGGCTATACTGCCCTCTTGTGTTAAAAATCAGGTAGGCCTATTGTATCTACTTAAAAATATACTAGGTATGTGACGGTGAGAATATTTTACCACCGGTTAATCGACGTGTGACACCGCTGGGGGCTTTTGAATCGCCAACTTAAAAACGAAAGTAAAATATGTTCGTCCACACTGACATTGATAGTGGTTGAGCGAGCGTTTCAAATTAATTCCTATGGAAGTAGGAATTAACTGAAAAAGTTCACTCTGTTCTGCTCGTTCCTCGCCGTGGATGTGCACCGTTATGAATGCCCGTGCAGCCATGAGCATTTTAGTTTAATTTTAAAATTAGAGCCTTTCGGGGGTTGATTGCTTGAAATTATTTTACAAAAGCACAATGTTGTGTTTTATTGCGACTGTACACAAATATAAGTTAACACTTTGCAGTTTGAATGTCGTCCTGTATAATGACGGAGTATGTTTTTATGTGTCCACTGTTCAAACGCGCCCACGCCACACACACACACCCACCCACACACACACGGTTTACTATCTTTTTGGGGACTCTCCATAGATTTAATGATTTTTATACTGTACAAACTGTATATTTTATATCCTTACACTAACCCTACCCCTAAACCTACCCATCACTGAAAACTTTCTGCATTTTTACATTTCCAAAAAAACTCATTCTGTATGAAGCTTGTTTACCCATGGGGACCTCTATTTAGGTCCCCACTGTGATACGAGTCCCCATGAGTCTGTGTGCATTCAGGTTAAAGTCCCCACCGGGACAGAAAAACATGAACACACACACACACACACACACACACACACACACACACACACACACACACACACACACACACACACACACACACACACACACACACACACACACACACTAGCATTGCAATCTTGACATTGCAGCCTGTTCATTATAGACTTAATAAAATATAATAATAAAATGGTCAACCTAACATATAAAGATTACACTGCTCTAAATAGTCAGTAGTACAATTCGTACAATCACAGTAAGCACCGCTCCACTGTGAATTTTCCAAGGACATTTTTGCGCATGTGAAGAGGATCATTTTTCCCTTCGATATTGGAACGTGAGTGAAGTACAAAGCATATAATAAACAATAGTTTAGCATCCAAAAAAAGGTCATTATATATATATATATTTTTTTTTTTTTTTTTTTTTTTTTAAGTGACAAGACAAAGAATATTACTTGTCTGATATATATATATATATATATATATATATATATATATATATATATATATATAAATATAGCTGCGAGCAGCGATGGAGGGCCCAAGCCGGTGACACCGCCACCCCGGTGCCTTTAGTGTAACTAAAGGCACCAGGTTGGCGGTGCCACCGGCTTGGGCCCGCAATCGCTGCTCGCAGCTATATTTATATATATATATATATATTTTATTATTATTATTATTATTATTTTGTCAACCTTTTGGGCACTTTTGGGGCCCTTAACATGCTCAAAAACTCTTGAAATTTTGCACACACATCAGAACCTGCGGCCATCAGGGCCGGACTGAAGCTGGTACCCGGGCGTGGCACGGGGGCTCGACAGCGCCCCCTGGAATGGTGTCCGAAAACTTGGTCTATAAATCAAACACGCTTGCATATAATAATATGAAACTCAGTACACATATAGATCTCATCGGGCCGAACAACTTTCGTGCTCTAAGTTTTACACCAGCCCAACAGGAAGTCAACTATTATGGGTTGTTTGAAAAACGCATCCTCTGGAATTTGAAATACTCCTCCTAGAATATTCGTCCAATCACAACCAAACTCGGTGTGCATGAAGTCAAGACATTGAGGATGCTAAATTGCGGACGGATTTTTGATATCTCGAACGGTTTGGCTGTGGCGAGGAAACGAATTTATGGCGATTAATGGGACACAGGAAGTGTGTTATAACTTCTGCATACATTAACTGATCTTGATGAAACTTCAGCAGTGTGTTTGTTGTAAGAGGCCGATCACAAGGATGTGACTATTGTGAGTCAAAGTTATAGCGCCACCAACTGGCAGCAGGAAGTGTGTCACTTTCAAAATGCTTTGAAGTCACCCTCTTAATTTTACACGATTTGCTTCAAACTTTATATGTATAATGTAAACACACGGCAGATGTAGACCTGTGAAAGGATTATTGATATCTTAGATACTGTTGCCGTGGCAACGCATCAAATTTTAATATTCTTTTCGGATGCGTTTGAGACTCTTAACATGCTTGAAATTGGATGAAACTCGACAGACACATAACACTTATTAGCCAGTAGACATGTGAAAAGTTTCAGAAACGGGCGTGGCAGGGGGGCTCAACAGCGCCCTCTTGAACAGGGTCTGAAAACTTGGTCCATATATCAAACACGCTTGCATGAATTAATATGAAACTCGGTACACATATAGATTTCATGGGGCCGAACAACTTTCCCTCTGTCAAGTTTCACGCCAGCCCAACAGGAAGTCGGCTATTATGGGTTGTTTGGAAAACGCTTGCTGTGGAATGTGATGTACTCCTCCTAGAGAATTCATTCAATCACCTCCAAACTCAGTCAGCATGAAGTCAAGACATTGAGGATGCTAAATTGCGAACGGATTTTTGATATCTCGAACGGTTTGGCTGTGGCGAGGAATCGAATTTATGGCGAGAAAAGAGAAACACGAAGTGGAATAACTTCTGCATACATTAACTGATCTTGATGAAACTTCAGCAGTGTGTTCGTGGTAAGAGGCCGATCAGATCGATGTAGCTATTGTGAGTCAAAGTTATAGCGCCACCAACTGGCAGCAGGAAGTGTGTCACTTTCAACATGCTTTTGACAAAAGTGGGGGGGTTAGTTTTAACTACAGTAAAGAAAAAATAGTTTGTATATTGTTCTCATCAAGCCGGACAACTTTCTAATTTACATTCAATAGCTCTGGCCATCAGGAAGTCAGATATTTTGGTCTGAATGTGATTTTTTTTGCTAAATCAGCCTCTGAATTTTTAGCCACTCCTCTTAAACTATTTATTTTATTCGTACCAAACTTTTTCAACATGATGAAACTACATTAAATATGCTAAATTGTGAATGGATAATAAATATCTTAAACGATTTTGCTATGGCGAGGGATTAAAGTAATGTCCAAAAAGGAAACACTAAAAATCTTCTAAAAATGTAATTATATACCATTTATTTCTATATAAAAGTATACAAATATCGAACTAAACCCATTTTATTCTGTTTTTGCAATTCAAGAAGAATGAAAAAGTTAAAACAGGCTATTTAGTGCTATTTGGTTCAACAAAAAAGCAAACATAGGGCTATACTGCCCTCTTGTGTCCAAAAGGACATCAAAATAGTATATAAAACTTTTTACCAGGTAGGCCAATATTGTATTTAAATATACATTTATTAGGTATGTGTCTGAGGATATTTTCCCACCGGTTAATCGACGTG